>NW_010528925.1:0-5093 GCF_000687285.1 Phaethon lepturus | reverse complement strand
AGGGAGCCCCAGGTGCATGCCACATGGTGCACTCTGGTTTTTCCTGCCTGACCAGGGAGAGGACATGAGGAAGAGGGATGGTGAGTTCACCTTTAGCTGGAAGCCCATGTACATGAACTAAGAGGGGAGACAGCTGTTAAGAAGGGGCCATGCAAGAAGGCTGTCAGTTTAGTGGCTGTAGAGACACAAGAAGGAAATCAGTGATCTCCCAGACATAGAAGAACTGAAATCAACCTCCCTTGATCCTGGTGAGGGAACTTCTGGTCTGGCACCTCAGACAGTGATCCTCTGAAAAGGAGCAGGAATAGAGGGTCCCTGCCTTCAGCCAGGAGGAGGAAAGGGATGACCGGGTATACTGGACTGTGTGGATTCGATGGCCTGGCACATCAGACCCACAGAAATACAAGGCTTTGGTAGACACTGGTGCACAGTGTATGCTGGTGCCATCAGGGTATAGGGGCACAGAACCCATCTGGATCTCTGGGGTGACAGGGGGATGCCAAGAATTGTCTGTATTGGAGGCTGAGGTGAGCTTAACAGGGGACAAGTGGGAAAAGCACCCCATTGTGACCGGCCCAGAGGCCCCTTGTATCCTTGGCATAGACTACGTCAGGAGAGGGTACTTCGAGGACCCAAAGGGGTACCGATGGGCTTTTGGTGTAGCTACTGTGAGTACAGAGAAGATCAAACAGCTATCTACCCTGACTGGCCTCTCGGAAGATCCCTTCATCGTGGGATTGCTGCGAGTTGAAGAACAGTGGGTACCAATTGCTACCAGGACAGTGCACCGGCGGCAATATCGCACAAACCGAGACTCCCTCACTCCCATCCATGAGCTGATTCATCAACTGGAGAGCCAAGGAATGATCAGCAAGACCCACTCACCTTTCAACAGCCCCATATGGCCTGTGCAAAAGTCTGACAGAGGGTGGAGGTTAACAGTAGACTATTGTGGCCTGAATGAAGTGATGCCACCACTGAGTGCTGCTGTACCAGACATGTTAGAGCTCCAATATGAACTGGAGTCAAAGGCAGCCAAGTGGTATGCTACAACTGACATTGCCAATGTGTTTTTTTTTCCAATTATTTTGGCAGAAGAATGCAGGCAGTAATTTGCTTTCACATGGAGGGGTGTCCAATACACCTGAAATCGAATGCCCCAGGGGTGGAAGCACAGCCCCACCATTTGTCATGGACTAATCCATACTGCACTGGGAAAGGGTGATGCCTCTGAACACCCACAATACATTGATGACATTGATGACATCATCGTGTGGGGAAACAAGGTGGAAAAAGTGTTTGAGAAGGGAAAAAGAGTAATTCAGATTCTTCTGAAAGCTGGTTTCACCATAAAGAAAAACAAGGTCAAGGGACCTGCACAGGAGATTCAGTTCTTGGGAATGTGTTTGGTTGTTTTTTTTTTTCATCTTAATTTCTCCCCCCTGTCCTACTGAGGAGGGGAGTGATAGAGTAGCTTGGTGGCACCTGGCATCCAGCCAAGGTCAACCCACCACATGTGGCTATGATGCTCCTCTTCTGCCAGCTGCTTTTTGGGTCACCTTACAAATTTATCTTCCTCCTTGTGGGTCTTTGCTTGTCATCTCCCCCCTCTGCTGCTCTTTCTGGGCACCAGTGAGTCTTGGATGAAAATCCTTTAAGAAAGGTCTGTGTGGAAACACCTACTCTGCTTGTGTGGACATTTTGGCAGCTGTGCACAGCCTGGGGCAAGTACTACCTCCCCAGGAGCTGCCCCAGGGTGCCTGGGTGGGTGCTGCCCTGGTGCTGCCCGGGTTCAGGCACAGTGGGTATGCTCAGATGGCTGCCTGAAGGGCTGTAGGGTCTAGTGGCCAGTCACTGTGGGCACTCGCTGCAGGTGCCTATAAGCAGAAAAGGGTGCCCATGATTGCTTTTAGAAATTGCCATAGAGATGGGGAGGGCCCTGCCTCTCTCAGGTCAGGTATTTCTTTTTGCTAACTTGAGTCTTCTGTTCAGCTGGCTGATTTCCACCCTTCCATTCCTCCTCCGAAAAGTTTTGCTTCTGCTGTGGAGGAGCATGCAGAGGGTCATGGCCAAAAGCTTTCCCGAGTCTCCCTCCCAAAGTTGTTGTGAGCAAATGATGAAGAGAGCACTGTGCTCTTAACTTGGTTTTGTCCTATTAACTGTGGGATGGCGCAGCCCTGAGTGCCCAGCCTGGGCTGGAAGTACACTGCCAATTCTCATGGTTAGCCAAGTCTTATTTTATTTTTGTGGAGAAACACTGTTTAGTGACTGAGACCAAGGCCAGGAACAAATTAATGGTAGAACCAGAATTGTAACTTATGATGTGACTTTTTGGCTAAACTGCTTAATATTCCTCTATCTGAATATCTTTCTCTATAAATGATGTATTTACACAGTTGGGGATGTTGGAGATTAAAATTTTGCATTTTTAAACCATACTTGACAGGTTTGGTTCACAATGAGGTTTTGCAAATTGTAACTGCATCCCAGGTTTTGGGTGTCTGTAGGAGGACAAACCCTACTGGCTGAGCTCATGCCAAAGGAACTTTTCTAAATATCTTGATGGAATGCTGTCTGTATTCTTTATTTTTCCTTTTATTAAATAACTTTTATGCTTTATTAAACTCTCCTTATGAAAAATACTGACAAAATTAAAATTACATTGGAAGAGACTTGATTCATAACTGTATAGAAATAACAGCTGAACTTCTAAAAGTCCAAGGTATGGTTCTGCAGAGAACCCATTTTAGCTACTCTCCTGCCCAGTAATATGTCTTCTCCTTTAACTGTGTGTTCTTTATTTTTTAGATCTTTTATCCAGAGACTACAGATGTCTATGATAAGAAAAACATCCCTAGGATGATATATTGCATTCATGCTCTAAGGTAACTGGTAGTGGGAGTAAAAGTTAAAGTAACTGACAAATCTAGGAGTGTAAGTCTTGAATGGCTTTAGGGTAACCATTATGTAACAATCCCTCAGTATTTACAAGTTCATTAATTTAAAGTTGGAGACAAGTCCAACTTTGTCAGAAATATTGGGCAAATTATTTCCAAAATAGAAATGAAGGACTACTGAATTTAGTGCAGACATCTCCCCTCAATGTGTACACCCCCTCACAAAGTACATGTATCATTTCAAAATACATGCTAAGACAGAAAACAAATAAATGAACAAAACCTTAACAAAATATTAGCATAACAATGGGGCAGAGGTGCTGATCTGAGTGAAAAGGATGATGAACTGACATACTTGTGCCCCAAAAGAGGAGCATAGAATTACTGTATTCTGAGGTCATTTGTGTGAAAATTAATATTTTCCCAAGCTTTTAAAGTTCTGAGCAACTTGATTTTGAACATAAAGTCAGGAAGGCTTTGAGCACATCACTGAAGTAGAGCGTAAGATTTTTTTTGTCCTGCCTTAAGGATTTCCTTGATGTTTAGCACTAAAAGTACAGAACATCTGTCTCATGCTGTCCCTGGTGTGAGGGGCAGTGGTGTTGGCAGACAGCTCCTCCCTCTTGTGGCTCTCCCAGCTCATTTCCTGCACATGGAGACCCTTTTCCTTTCATTACTTACGAGGCTTGCAGAGAATATAGTTAACTTAGGCTCCAATCTCTCTTCTACTTTCCTAACGGTGTTCAAAGGCACATCAGCTGTCCCAGGGCTTATAGGTCAGAAAATATTCAACACATGCTGTAAATGACATTTTTTATGGTCTAATCCTTGAAATGATGTGCCCCACTCTTGCACTCTACTATGTGTGCTTACTGCCAATAAATAGGGTATACCACCAAAATTCATGATATTTTTTCAAATGCTTGGTGTTTGGAGTTAAAAGCCCTGGTATTGTCTTGTCAGCTCTGACAAGTGTTGTCACTTGAAATTATTATACCTGGTATAATATTAACTGGATAGTATCACCAAGACCGTATGAGGGTAGCTCTCACCTAAAACTTTGTAGTGCGGTCTTTTCTGTTAGCGAGTGTCTTGTGTAAGCTTAAAGCGATTTCTTGAAGTAGATGCATGGGGCTCTAATGTTAACCAGCTCAGGCTGAAACAGTGGGCTGTGTGCCCCTCTGGCCACGTTATGGGCCAGCTCAGATGTTTTGCAGGAGGTGGAAGAACACAATGAGGTTTTCCAATATTTGCTTGTTCCACATATGGAGGATGAATTTATCAACTGTGGATTTGAATGCTACATGAACAATAAGCCATCCATTAGATACCTTAAGATCTGACTAATCTTTGCAATGACAATAACCCTTCATCTTGAACTGAGTTTTGCAACAGGTTGACCTTTGGCAGTTTTTCTTTCTCCATCTTGACATGCCCCAGGATTTATGCTAGTATCTGAACTGGTCTGTTTTGTTTTGGCTTTCACTTCCAAGTTTGTCTTATTTAAATTACTTTTCCTTGCCGCATGTCAACTGAAAGCTATAACTCCATACTTATGAGCTGTTATTTTAGAAATGGAATTTATGTGCATCAAGTGTGTCATGCCACACTGAAGGGGAATAGGCCTGCAATGTTTCAGCTTATAATGCTTTCCCATGGCAGTGTAGGGCCCTGCACCTGCATCACATGCAGGATGTAAGAATCAAAGAAATAATTGTTGAGCTTCATTTAGTTTCATGCCTTTTCCTAAAATGCAAGTTGTAAGTGTCTTTCAAATCAGACTCCAGTGTCAGTATTGAATTGCACACAGCCTACATTGAAAGTGAGTCTATAAAAGCATTAAGTAAACTGTTTCAAGTGGAAATTATACCTTAATATAGAGTAGGAGTGTCTTTGTGTTCCCTGCAAGACTCAAAGCACATTTGCAGGTTAATAAGTTTATCCAAAGTAGTGTAGGAAGTAATGCACATGGCTCAACATCCTCCTGGAAGTGCTGAACAGCAAAACCATGAGTCTCTAATGTTCATACTTTTAATGCTCACTTTTTTTCTGCATCTCCTTAGTGTGGTGACCCCAAAAAACCCAGTGTAGCCCCGTAATGCTGCTGATCTCCATAACTGTTGGTATGACACCCAGCACCCAGCACCCAGCACTTCCGATTCTCTGGCTTAGTTGCCAGCTGGGGCTAAACCATGA
>NW_010528924.1:0-10764 GCF_000687285.1 Phaethon lepturus | reverse complement strand
GGCGCCCAGGCCGTCCAGGAGGACGTCTGTGCCACTGCCGTCCAGCCTGGCGCCAAGGGAAACGGTTCCCCTCTTACTAATTACCGCTCTGGAAGAACCGTAGTGGGATGAAGGGAAGCAAGGAAAACATGTCTTTCTCTCCTCTTGTGCCTCAAAAGATTCTTTTTTTTTTTTGCCGCGTGCCGCCCGGGCGCAGCCGCCGCGGCCGACTTGGCTCTCGGGGGCAGCTCCGAGCACCGGGTGACTTTCCAGGGATGGGACAGCCCGTGTTCCCGAGGGCTGCGAGCGGCTTTCGCTTAGAAAAAACAAAGGAGGCTGATTTATATGTAAAGATTTCTGTGTAAAACATCTCTAAAACGAACTGCCGAGCCGCAATGAGGCAATATCGGGGCGCAGCCGCCGCGGCCGACTTGGCTCTCGGGGGCAGCTCCGAGCACCGGGTGACTTTCCAGGGATGGGACAGCCCGTGTTCCCGAGGGCTGCGAGCGGCTTTCGCTTAGAAAAAACAAAGGAGGCTGATTTATATGTAAAGATTTCTGTGTAAAACATCTCTAAAACGAACTGCCGAGCCGCAATGAGGCAATATCGGAGAGGGCTTAGCTGCGAGCTCGCGGCCGCGCGCGGGACGCTGCGCAGGCGGTGCGTGCCGGTTTTGCCTTCCACCGCCGCGAGATGAGTTACGGGCACAGATCCCTTAGCCGCCGCGCAGTTCAAAAACCATCTCATCCCTGCACTCCCCAGGCTGCAGGCAGGGCTACGGAAGCGCAGCCGAACACCCACCGAACGGCCTCGCAGCTCTGTTTTCCCTCCTGAAAACCCCACCGTTTCATTCTGGAAGAACTCGGGTGTACGGGGATGTAGCCAGAGCAACGTTTCTTTGTTAGGGTGCAGCCTCAGTCCTTTTCTGTTGCTTTTTCAGGCCAGTTTTTATAGCTTGCTTTGGGAAGATTCAGTTATTTTATTCCTACTCCATTAAAAAATAAAACACTGGTGCAAGCGAAATATTATTTTGAAAAATAAGGTGTGAGGAACTGACTGATTGCACAGTGGTGAATAAAAATTTGTATTTTATTGGAATTATAATAAGTATGGATCGGTTCTGCTGCAAGGAGCAAGCTAGTCTTATTAAAGCAATCTAACTATATATATTAAAAGGGCAAATATTTGTCGAAATGCTGCAAAGAGGAACTGGGCCTCATTGCCTAGCACTGGCAGAATGTAATTTTTAAGGTTAATTTAAATTCTCTTTCTCTCTCGGAAAAGTGTTTAGTATTCCTTGGAAGCTGTATTGATCAAGGAACTCTACTTAGAGTTGAAAACCGTCTGAGCTGTTTTTACAGACGGATTTCGTAAATGACAGGCGAAATGGGGATAGTGGCCTCCCCCCAGAGCCTCCATGTCAGCCCAACTGCACTCTCACAGGTTTTGCTTCACTTCTGCGTTCGCTCTCTTATTCATCTTCTGCTGGGATGGGGGAATGAACAAAACAAATGGTGGTAAGCGGTGTAGTACGCATTTTTCTATGCATAGCAAAGAATTAAATCTGATTTGCTGACAAAGGTTTTGATTATTTCTTTTTTTTTTTTTTTTTAACAAAGATTTTGCAAATTTGCTGCCGGCGTTAGTGCGCGCCCGTGCTCCCCATGCACATCCTGTTCTTAAAGTTACAGAGAAGCGGTCATTAAGAGCACTACGCGCGAGTTGCGCGTCAGAGCCGCGTTTCTCCGCGGCAGGTCTCAGCGTGGAGCAGCCCCTTAGGCGGGGTCCTGCCGCCTGCACGCGTGGCTGGGCGCGACTTGCGCATCGCTCTCTACGTAGCCTGCTAGCGGTTACAGTACGGATGTATTTATGAATGAGGCATACAGTTCTTCTGGCAGTTTGCCTAACTCCCTCTGTATCAAGTACAAGTTTTAAAAGCTAGCGTATTTGCCAAGAGTTAATTATTAAAAATAAAATCTGTCTTTGGATTATTGACTAAGCCACTAATTACTGATTTCGCTGCTCTTCAAATAATGTCCTTTAAATAAATGGTGGTTTGGATGTATTCAATAAATTATTGTCCTTCGGTGAACAGTATTATTAATCTCCCATCACCATTTAAGTATTAGAATTTGCAACGAGCCGTTCTTGGTATTCAAGGTATTGTTCATTTGGTCAAATCTTAAAGCAGGATTTTCTGTTGTGAATACCTAATGTATGTATTTATCAATATTTCTATAGTACTTGGCATTGAAGAACAAAAGCTTATTGTGCCATATCCTTGGTGTATCCTCCACAAACCCATGACTTGGTAACTTTTTGGAATTAAGTTGTTAGAAATTTGAGAGAAGCAGAGAACATAGACAGAAAATCAGCCCTTGAGAGCATCGTGTTTTGAGAATCTATGAAAGAAAAATAGAGAAGTTTGACAGAGAGAAGTCAAATTTATTACGCAGTTATTAAAAGAAATAAAGGCATCCTCTCTGATGCAGAAAGGCGTCTGAAGTGTGAATCAGATTATCAGATGCAAGGACTAAATCTGCTAAGCATTGATGATGGTATTAGGATACTGTCCGTTTGAAAGCGAAGACACAACATGGCGGTAGACCTGGATACCTACAAGCTTAAACTCCCCATCCAGGCTCACACTGAATCCTCTTCAAATTGCATTCAATGTTTAGATTTGTCTTAATATGGAGTGTTTTGCCCTTTTAATTTACAACTTCTGCTTCTCTAAGGAATATGGGCTTTTTCTGTTCTTGCAATACTGTTTATACTATCCTTGACTATGCAAAATACGGATAACCTACTCTATCTATCCATATTTTGCCTATGCGAGAGACATACAGCTGCTAATATAAAGATAGACTAGTCTGCAATTTAGAAATGGTATTATATTGCCAAAAATATCTCTTCTTTCAGCCTGTAGGAGAGAAGGCTCCGAGGAGATCTTACTGCAACCTGCCAGTACCTGAAGGGCACCTACAAGAAAGCTGTAGAGGGACTTTTTACAAGGCCATGTAGCGATAGGACAAGGGGCAATGGCTTTAAACTGAAAGAGGGTAGATTCAGAGTAGATATAAGGAAGAAATTCTTCACTATGAGGGTGGTGAGGCAGTGGAACAGGTGGCCCAGAGAAGTTGTGGCTGCCCCATCCCTGGAAGTGTTCAAAGCCGGGTTGGGCTTTGAGCAACCTGGTCTAGTGGAAGGTGTCCCTGCCCATGGCAGGGGGGTTGGAACTAGATGATATTTAAGGTCCCTTCCAACCCAAACCATTCTATGAGTCTATGAAAACGGGGAAGGATCCAGCAATGTGATAATTAAAATATTGTGCCATATCTAGGGGCATTGCTTTCATTTCTGCATTATTTATTATCATCATTTCTGCATAGCTTATAAATATTTCTAGTGGAGTTACTGATGTGCTGCATTCAAGGATTTGGCCCTATATAATTTTGATTACGGCACTAAGATTATGGTAGTTAAAATACAATGGCTTATTCCTTTAATCTAGAAGATTAAAAAGATTTTTAATAATAAAATAATAACTTTCTTGATAGGCCATATTGTTTCCCCCCAAAGTAACTTTCTATTATGTTTCCATGCTCTATATTTTTAAACCTCAGATTCCTGAAGAAGTTAAATTCTCATGTTGATCTCATGTCAATATACCTAATGATAGGTCTTACACTTCAGACACGTTGCAAGACACGGGCTGAATGGAACCATGTTGTCTCAGAGCCAGTTTTTACTCTACATCTTGACCATAGTTGTATGTTGTTCGTATTTGCACATTCGCTCTGATAAGAGTGAATTTAGAACTACTCAATACTTAGATGTTTTCCAAAGGTCCACTGAATGTCTCATGTAAGACTAAAATACAATGTATGTGCTTTGAAGTATTCTATTTCACATCAGAAAAAGAAATTCTGGACTGGGAAATTTGCAATGATCAAGCAGCTTACTCAAATGTGACCTGAAATTTGCCTCATATAGTCTCAGAAAATTCTGTCCTTTTAATCCAGTTCCCTTTCTCTGCAATTACTTTTAAACATGGTTAGTGCAACGATTTTCTATTCCAATCACTTAAACCATCATTAACGGAGAAAGCTCAGCCAGGATTCTTTTTTCATTATGCATTCCTTTAAAAAAAATAATAAATAGCTTTTTCTTCCCAAGTCAAAGCGTGTCAGTTACAAATTCATGGTATCTTTCCAGGCTGAAAGGCTTGTTCTTCCTGACAGGTGTCAGGTTCACTGGTGATGCAAATTAATATTAAAGGACGATAAGTGAATGACAGAGGAAATCTTGAAAATCTCTGCCTAAGACACTCAGCTGTGGACTTTCAATGCCTGTAAAATATGAATTGCAACTAGGCAAATTATTGAAGGGTTCAGAGCATTGATATGGGAAGAGAACAAGAAGATCCAGCTGACAGGCTCGCAGAAGACAGGCCAAAGCATTTTAGATGCCACCTGGACATACAAATAGCTTCCATACAAGAGTGGTACTTGTCGTACTTGGGTAGTTCATTGTAAGAAATAAGATTTCAGTCGTTATTACTCAGTTATTACTTATTACACTTCACAGCTAAATTATTTGACAAATATGAACCTCTAAATGCTACTGTTTTAAAACACAACTTTTATCATAAAAACCATGGATGTGTATTTAGGACTGAAATTAAACAGAGAAAACTGTGCTAATTACCCAGGGCACTTTAGCATTTTGAGAACGTTTCTGTTGCCCAAATAATTTTTAATATTATACTTTACATTTAACATTGCATTTTCTCTTCTTGAGCCGAATGGTTTCCTTTCCTGTGCTGAGATGAGATAGTGCCACAGGCTTCAAATTCCCCCTTGACCTGCACGAGGATTCTCTGCTAGTTAGTCTCAGAGGAGAGTGCTCCCGCAGGAGCAGTCTTTTTCTGTAAAGGCAATGTTTCCTTCATGTGAAATGGTTCCCTCATGTAAGACTCCTGATGCATTATCGCTTCAAGAGTGTAATAAATATAAAGGTTGAATCAGGCTGCATATACATACAGGTTATAAATGTGACAGTAAGTCACTCTCCATGATGACTGTAAGACGAGACAGAAGAAAGTACTCATTACTGGCAGTTATTGTCCATGCTGAATTGCTGAGCTCTTATTTATATTTTCTGAGATGTTTTTCCAAGGCACGCTGAGGGCAGGAGCAGTTCCCTCTGTGTACACGTACGTGTGTGCCTGAGAGGTGAAAGCAGATTCACAGGGCTCCCAGGGCTCTGCGCGCGACCGGGCAGAGAAGGGCAGAAGGGCGTTCTGAGCGGTGATGCGCAACGTCCGACACTGTTGGGATGCAGGCTGCAGCCCAAAGGTGCTGGGCTCGTTGGCCGAGCACAGCTCACTCTACCAAAGCATATGCTTCTTCAGGACTTCCAGGAGTCTGGTCTTCTGCCTGACATCAGAAACTTTCAGACATCCGCATAGTCAAATTGTGGGTTTGTGTTTGTTTTTCCAAGTCCGAAAGGGAAATTTATCCATGGAGATCCATATTTATGATGGTTTTAAGTCATTTTCAAATATCCCATCTTCAACAATTTCTTTTTTTTATATGTTCATAACAAGGACTGATGTTGTACAGACAGACCTTGTTCCTTGCTGGCGGCAGGGTGCTTTTTTAGAAGATTATCAGCCAGGAGTATTGACGGTGTTATCTGTGTAACGTCCGTAACGGCTGGGCTTTTGGCTCAGTTTAGCAACAATGGTAACATACCTTGTTAGATCTTTCACTGTTATCTAAATGCTGACAACTAAAGCACCTTAAAAAATGACATGTATCTTACTACATTTCCTGCTACGTCATCTCAGAATAAACAAGTGCAAGTCACAAGAGTGACATGGCCAACAGACTCTGTCATTTTTCATGAGAAGGGAGGCGTTCATCACCTAGTGTCATCAGACCTTGTGTCATGAATAACTTAAGAACACCTTCTTGAAGTCAGATAATATTTCCTGTACGACTATGTAATCTCAGAAAATAGTGTTTGCTTTCACTGCCTCCACGCTGTCTCTCTTGCGTCCGTTTATATTGCTCTGTGCAGTTTCCCCAGCAGTTTTGTGGCACTGCCTGTTTTGGGGTTACAGTCCTCGATGTCCAGCACAGGTAAGCGAAGGTCGATTCAGGGAGCGCTGACTGCCACTGGCACAGCTTTTCTCCAGCCCTGCAATGAAAGGGAGCTTCTCTGCTACATGTTTCTTCCCTCCTCTGTCTGCCAAAGAGCAAGGACCGAACCCAGCCCTACCTCTGCATGGTGCACAGCTTCAGGAGACCAGCTGGAGAAACCCTGGTCCACCTGCCAGAAATAGATGTGAGGGCTGGTGTGTTTATGGTGACTGCGTGGAATCCTCCTTCACGGGGAGGTGCAGAAGAGCTCCTTGATCTGGCGAGGAGGGCATCGCAGGAATTACTGACTGGCATGATTAAAACGGACATTTTCAAATTAGGAATTGTGCTGACTTTTGAAATGGTGAAGGTAATTATCCATGGAAATGAAGCTCCAGAGAAGTACATTCTCCATCTCTGATTGCCTGCAGCCCAAGCGTAGGTGCTTTTCTGAGCAGTACGGCACGGGTTGCCTGGGTTAGTGCAGAGAGGGCTGGAGTAAAGTCAGTGTCCTGGTTTGTAGGTTATGAGATATTGCCTGGAACTTCTTTAACGGTGGTAGTTTAATTTACAGACTACTCCAGTGCTGGTAGCATATGTATGTTCATAACGGGGCTACAGTGGTCCTCATATTCCCGCCCGTGATTTTGCTCGACGCTGAGCCCAGGTGTGGCCACAGGCTCAGGATCTCCATCCTGGATAACTCCGGAAGGACAGAGGGATGCCACTTGAGTCCACTTTGACATAAACTCTTTCACCATCACCCGCACGGTATCTCAGGTGGTTTGTGAGCTTTCTTGGCGTGTTTACACCTCTGTAGGTTCACGGCCCTTCTTTCACGTCAATAAAGCCAAGTATTTCCCATCACCTGCCTGCTGTTCACCAGACCGATTACTTGCCTTATGTCAATAGAGTCATTAGTTAAGGGTCTGTGTGCTGCAGCAAAGCACGGGAACAGTGTGGGGAGCAAAAGTAAAGACTTGCATTTAATAATTTGCTGTAGTTCACTCTTGGGATTAGGCTTAATTGTTCTTTGTCTCTTTAATGCAGAGATGCTTTAAAAAGATGGCTGTATATCTCTTACAAAGATGGCTGTCCAAAACCCATTCATAGAGGTAGTTGTTACAGCGTCTTTACGTTGATTCATCCTTTTTTTGAGGCACTGGCTTTTTTATGGTCCCATTCACCCTTTTTTCTGTGAATTTTTAATTATTGCCTCGGTGTCGCTGGGAAGAGCTGCAATTGTCTGACCGTTGGTTATAAAGACTTACTTTTGTTGGAGTCCTGTGGTACTTTATTGCTATGAAATGCGGCATTGTAGAATAGCACGGGAAAATTTAGGTTAGAGTAATTTTTTAGAGTCAATAAATGCATACATGACTGCAGCTGCAGATACGTTTGAAGGCTTACGTACCACATCCATCATTTATACTGAAACTCAGTCAGATACACACAGCATCGTTATCTCAGCTCTCATTGTGGGGACAGGACTGCTCTTGCTTACAGAAAATAAATTTATTGACATCTTAGTCTGTAGAGATTAAAGCACAGCCCTTCTTTGGGCATGCGTTTTCCTGTATTTTAACAAGAAAACCTGGAACAGTGGTGAGATTTATTTAAGTGACAGCTCTGGGCACCTTGCATAGGTCCGTAGTTAGCACACTTGCAGTTTTTCATTTGACTTGCGCTATGTGGGTGAGATCAATAAATAAGGAATAACGGGCGAGGCCCCGTCTGCTGACAGGGTCTGTAACGTGTCCATGGCCATTCCCACGCTCGTCCCATCCAGCAGCTCCGTTACAGTGCGGCCCTGTGGGGACTGTGAAACAGAATATTCGATCGGTGCGTAAACTTCTGGTTGTGTTCCCCAAAAGTCATCAATTTTCAAGAAGTCAGTTTTTACACAGTATTACCTATGAGTGTTCTCTTCAGTTTTCCCTTATATATTTTTAAAGGCATAACTCTTGAATTGCTTCTGGTCAGTAACCCCTTTTCATTGTTGGTTATCTTTTATATGTAATACAATGAATTAATTATAATGGGGAAAAAATCTTCTCAAGTAGAAGTTTCTGTATGTGCTTCTCAAACGTATCTGCTTAGAGAGACAAAATAAAATACAGTAAAATGTAATTTAAAATAAAATCAAATCTCCTTGAGCAGGGTGCTTTGTTTCCTTGGAAGTTCAACATAAATATGTACACAACTAATGCCAAATGATAAGAAATAAACGAAAGTCAAAATTATTACTGTTCACCGTAGCCCTCATCCTGCTTTAACAAAATGACACCGGCTGGCCCATGTTGTGTTTTGGCAATGGTAAAGACGGCGGTGGTGAAGTAAGGCGTGCTGCTCTGTGGGCTGTCTTCTCATTCTTCTGCTCTGCTTGAGGAGACCTGGGTTTTAAGTTCTCATTACGTGCAGGGTACTTTTAGGTATTTGGAGTGCGGTGCCTAACGTCTACTCGATGCCCGCAGGGCAAGCACCTGAACGGTTCGGAAAGGCTTCCAAAAGACGCCTTAGGTCTGCCTGTTCATCACCTCCTGGTAGAAAAATGAGTCCTTTTCTCATCCTTGTATCTTAATCACACCCTATTTAACGCCCTTGAGGTCTGTGTTGTGAGAGGTGAGGGTACGTTATAAGCCACCTCGCCTCGGCGGTGAACTTCTGGCTTGGGTCAGTGCAGGCGGTTGGGCTCCACCGCCTTCTTTGCGGGTCCGTTTCTGAGCGCTGCGTTTCTGTTAAGCTTTGAGAAGCTGAGCGCCTGACGTTCATTCCCTTTCTGCACCGGACAGACCCTTCAACACGGCACTGAAATTTTTCCTGAAGTGATGGCCTCACGTTTCATTACGTATGCAAATCAGGTAATTATTTGGCGGTATGCAATTGCATGCACATTTTTGCATGGGTAATTCTGAAAATTGTGCCTCAGGTGTTAAATGTTAATTTTTTTCCACACATGCCACTCAATTAGTTATTTTAATGCGTTTTTTTTCACATACAAATCTATGTATGTCTTGACACAAGCAAAACATTACATCCCTCGAAAATCCAACACTGTATTAGAAGATAATTACAATTTCCTGTAGGAGGGAAGAATAGTTATTTTTATTTTTAGTTTTGATCCATAGTTTGTTTTATAATAGGAGTAAGGTCTTTGTAGAATATTTGCAATAAAAGAGCTTTGAGATTGATTAAATGCCTTATGTTCCTCTTGGCCATTAATCAAACTTGGCAGCCATTTATTGCTTTGAACAGTGCAAGGCAGTAGAGATAATCCTTCAAATATAGTAAGTCCCTTCAATAGAATGAAATATAAATATTAGCGTGGTGATGTAAAAGTTATGTCTTTTAGCAATGACATAGTAATAATATACTACTAGTAACCGATGCTCCTAGTTTCTAAATTTCTGACAAGCATAAATTATTTACCATTTACATGCAAACAATTTTTACTCAGAAAAGATCTACCCTTTTACTTTTAGTTTAAAAAAAAAAAAGAAAGAAAAAAACGATCGGATAAAAGGAAAGAGGAAAAAACAAATCTGCTAGTGTGGGCCTCCCTCCCCACACCCCCAGGGCAGCGCATTTATTCAGATCACTGCAGATCTTACGACACTGTTTCTCTCACCAGTTTGAGAAAACAGCCCTTTATTTTAAATCCTGCGGAGTCTCTGGGGTTAGTCATCACGTCCTGTCTGCGTGCAGAGTCGCAGCTCTGCAGCTGCCTGGATCCTGGCCCCTTGGGAATGGCCAAGACCCGTAGCCCGACGACCAAAAGGTGCCGAGAGGCACCGTCGGCGAGCGCGGAGTAGCGAACAGAGCGCCCTGACTGCCGTGGGCGAGCCGTATCTTGTGCTACGTCGTGCTGCATGTAATGCAGCATGATGCATGCATGCATGCATGCATGCAGCAAAGCGGTACGAAATATTTCGAAGTATGTGTGAGGCTGCGTAACGAACAAATGTGAATGAAATATCCCCAGCAGCTGTTCCCATCGCAGGATGGCGGCGGACCCCTTTCTGGGCTCCCCGGCTGCCCGTGCGGCGTCTCACCTTCCTGTTGCAAACTGCCACAAACCCTCCGGTTTCTTATTAACTGTAGGCAAAGAAAGAACTTTCTGGAACACGCATCAGAATTCATTTTTTACTAGAGCTTTGGGTTTTCCTAGGACACTTGCTTACCTTAGATATTTTCCCTTTCTCGCCTGTGCCCTGACGGAGCGCGTCAGCGGGACTGCAGGCAGGCGATGGCTTGCTTTGAAGCCTCCTTACTGCGGCTGAGACTCGGGCGACCGCTCTCTGCTGCCTGCTCGGGGGAGCTGCTCAAACTGCTTTGTACCGCGGCTGTTCTCTCTGGTGCTTTTCTTGACGTGCGAAGGGTCCTGCCGCGTGCCCAAGGCATCGCTACAGGGGCTGGCGGCGTGGTGCTGGAGACCAGACCCTCCGACGGAATTCGGAGCAAGGGGCAGTTCCTGATGTTACCGTACAGAGAGCATCCACGACAGCAATTTGACCCGCTGCCGAACGCCCACGGCGTGCTGCGCGTCCCAGCGTGGCCCCCGGGTCCCAGCAGCTCGGCGCTGAGGTCTGAGCAAGGCGGGCACGGCCGGTGGCGGAGATCCCAGTCCCCGCGCGGC
>NW_010528923.1:11454-22443 GCF_000687285.1 Phaethon lepturus | reverse complement strand
CCTAGTGTTTCTGTGATTCTGTGATTCTGGCTGCTGGCCCCCAGCTGTCGGCTCAGCCAGGATGGACGGTCTGCGCTGTCCTCGCCTCTTCCCAGTGGTGTTTCACCGCGGCCCATTTGCCGTGTTTTTTTCCCCATGAGGCTTGCAAAATCTCAGATACACTTCAGGGCACTATACCTTCCCCCTGCTTTTGAACCTGGAAAGCCAGAGTAAAAACTGATCTGAGATATTACTAAAATAGCAGTAACAGCTGTGGCTGAGCAGAGTAGTTTATTGTGCTTGACTATATAATTTAATTAGTGGAAAGCATATTCTTTTGTTAAAAAAAACCAAAAGCAATAATGGTGTTGGACATATACTGATGGTCTCAGCCGGGAATTGCTCTGGTTTTACCTGGTGTTTAAATTGTGAACGGGATCTGTGAAACCACTGACATTTTCATCTGAAAGCAAATGTGTCTTGGTCAAGAAGCTTATACAGTCTAAGAGCTAGCTTAAAAAGAAATGATTACTCAGGACTGCATGTCTTCATTCACTCTTGAAACAGCGTATGTACCCACTTGTCTGCAACAAATAAAATAGTAATAAATGTAGGCAGTTGTTTTAGAGTATTCTCTTTTTCCTTTTTTAATCTTAGAAACGCTAGATAGATCTAATAGATTCCCCCTCCCCTGCTTCTGTTTGACATTGTGTTCAAAAAAAGATAAAAAGGGGAGTTGGTGCAAGAAAGTCCTGTCAGTCTGGATTCCAGTGAAAATATGTAGCTGAAGACATCTTCGTGACATCCTTCAGTAGCTAAAAGGTAAGTTTTCCGTTCCTGTGCTGGACCTTTCTGGTGCATTTGAGAAAGTTGTCAATATTAGGATCCTCTGGGTTTTTTTTTTTTTTTTGCTAATGCCAGCCTTAACCATAGGCAATGTTCTTTGCATACGTTGCTGTCACCTGTGTTTTGTTGGAAGAGGTACTCCCCCACTCTATAGGCGATGCTGTTGCTCGGTGTTCACCTCGTGGGCTGTGAGATGGACTGTAGCAATGCACCGTACTGGGGCACGGAGCCTCCTCTAAACACCCGGCGCTTCCAGCCTGTGTTTGCAGCTATGCAGGCTGCTCTGGGTGCTGTATCCCTGTATCTAGTCATCTCCCATGGGATTTCAAATCAGGCTTACAATCTTTTCACGGGTTTCTGGGTCCAGCTATCGCAGCACGCAGCTGCAGCATTGGTGGGTTCGTATGTGCACAGCACGATGCTGCGTAACACCGTGTGCACCCTTACTGCTTTCCTTAGGGAAATGTTTGTCCGGTTCATTCTCTTGGTCCAAATTACACAGAACAAGCAACAGCTCTAGATAGCCGTGCTTTATCCTGAACGCTGTACCTTGGGTTTCTTAGGGCTTCCATTTGTTCATGTTTGGATTAAGCGAGACATGGTTTTGTGTGCTTGTGCAGCTCTTCAGAAAATGAGACTAAAGGTCTTAAATGAAGCTTGATGATTTACATAGCCTAGCATGATCCATCCTCTTAAAATTGTATATGTATTGATAGGACTTTTGAGATTATATCCTTATTGCTGCTCTAATCCAAACACTCAATAATGCAGCCTGTATTGAGGGCTGGAAGGATGAACCGCGTTGTCGCAATATAATCCTGCCTTGGAACTGGGCTGGGGAAGATGAGCGTAACTGCTTGTTGAATGCAGAGTGTCACATCTCTGAGTGCTAAACTCAAACTCAGAATCCAGGCTTGCTATTCTCTTTCTTTTGCAACGAGAATGATCTTCCTGTAGGAATAGGGATAAGCCTGCTTTGTAAGCAGGAGCTCCCCCAAAAGCCACTTAGTGGTTTCCAGTGAAGTCCTTGAGCAGAAATGCTCCACTAGCATTTCAGAGCACAGCCAGCCAACGAAATGCTCTTGCATCTCTCTTAGAGTAATCCAGACAGGCTCTCTGGTGTCTCTGTGTCTGGATCGAAGCCCTGGTGAAGGAGATTCCCTCAGTCTGCCTCCATATCTACAACCCACCCAGGAGCAACAGAGATGGTCGAGAGTCTGCACTGAGCGCGCTGCCAAGGACCTTGGGAGAGCTTTTATTCAAAGTCAGCCAGATGGCAGGGGGGAAAGTGGTCATGTTGTTATTGCGTACTTGAATGACCCCGTGACATGGCTGTCATGGGGTAACCTTGACTTAAATAATCATCCTGTGTAGAGGGTCACGCCAGCTGCTGCTATCCAAAGTCACTGTCGTTCCTGTTATGTCAAACAGATATGCATGTTAGATCCAAGCCTGAGTAAAAAGAGATGATGGACTTGCTTAATAAATAATTATTTTTGAGAGACACTGCTGAGAAATTACTATTTTTAAATTCGTTTCTCAACCCATGTGAGCAGCAAGAACTCTGAGAGTAATCTTATGTGGCTCCCATGCCTTTCTCCTGCTCTGTTCCAAAGAAATCAGTGATGCTTGTCACAAGACTTTACTTGTTACTGATGTCAAGAGCTTCGTAACCTCATTTGGAAGGTCCAGGACAAGGAGAACATTGGTTCCTTGTTGGTGTGTGTTTGCTGCATTTCTTCAGTCTTCTGTATGTGGGAAGGTGGGGTAACCTGCTGTCGGGGCACTGACTGAATCTGTGCCGTTATTTTAGAGGTCACTCCAGAAATTTTGTACTAGTTGTGTTTTTTTTATTAAAAAAAAGCCCTCAAAAAGCCCGAACAAACTTTTAAGTTGTGCACTTAACAGACTAATGAATTTCTATTTTGTGCTCATTCTTTTAGGGAAACAAATGTTTCCTCTGCTGTCCCAGTAACTGTGAGAGAGCTGAGCTGGGCAAGTCCAAGGGTTGGAGATTTCCTCTTGAATAACTCTCCTGAAGTTCCTGTTCAAGTGATATTGGAAATTTTTACTTTGCTTGGGTACTTTGTTTTTAAGAGACACTGACACCCACAAATCTAGAAAGAAAGAGGTGTGACAAGAGAAAAACAACTAGGGAAGAATGAGGAAGAGAGGGTGGCAGCATGAGGAAAATCAGTGGCTTTGAATTTAAAATCAACTTACTCAGAGTAGCATTTCAGATCTTAGTCTTTAAAAGAGATAAGCATTGGTTTATAAAATTACTTGGGACCTGTAAGCAAGGGCAGAAATGAGGAGGGAAATGAACTTCTTAAATGCAGCGTTCCAATGATGAGGTATTAATGATAGAATAATTAAGCTCAAATCACTGCAACTAACAGCCTTTGGTTTTCTTTTGTCTCTCTTTTTCTTACCCCAACCCTATACCAAATCCTTTCTGCTTCTGGTGCTTCGGGGAACAGTAGGAGCCAACCAAAGGTAAGGGCTTTTATTGTATGTTAAATCAGTGTGTGAGAAATTGTTGTATCACTTATTCAGTCTAGGGTTATCCAAATATTAAAAGCATCTCAAAAAACAGCTCTGTAGTTGATCAGCTGTTCAGTAAGAAACTCAAAGCATCTCCTCGCTGCAGAAGAGCACTGTACAGCCTGTGCCAAAAAATGAGTCACGGGAACAAATGAGAACATACATACTCAGCATTACAGACTGGGAATGGAAGACTACTTGTTATTTGTGGGCTTTTAAAAGCATTTTCTGGTATTCGTGGTAAAGCAAACTCATTTTGTTGTTACGGCTTATGATCCCGTGACTCTCTATTCAGTATGCAGATATGGATCTCTGTCCCAGCGTATGAGGATTCAGCTTTATTGATGTGGTCATATAGCCAGTGATGTTTTATTAAATGCTCTGAAGGCGTGGGATGTTATAATAATATGCTTAATTGTGTAAATAAATTCAAAGAACCAAAACTCCTTAATCTTAAATAAACAGGCTGTTGTTCCCTCAATTAGAGGATGTAAAATAATTACTTTTATCTCTTGATGCTGGGAAATGAATGTAGTGTAGGTAAAAAAGTGCAATACAGTTTCGAAGGTAAGTTATTTAGATTGCAAGGATTTTGCTATACTAAGAATTTTCATAAACGTGGGTATTGACTTTGGATGTGTTGGTAGTATGGACTTTTGACTCTTGCATAATTGTTGTATTTTAGTTAGTATAAATACTTGAAGGAGATTTGCTGTATTGCTTCATGAGTCCTTAAATGATTTTTCAGATTCCATGATACAATCTATTAGGAAATACTATAACTGAGGTATTTCACTACAGACTCAGTATTTCTTTTGAGGGTTTTCTCATTATTAATATAAGTATGATGCAACATATTTTGTTCCTACAGTCTTTACTAGTTAAGAAATGTTGAGTTTGCTTACGTGTGCAGATGCTAGTTCATGGTTAGTGCCTTCAGGATATAGACAACAGACTTCGCTAAAATGGAACACGAAAATGTGTTAACAAATAAAATGAAATTTTCAGAAATAATGGAATGAACGTTCAGAAGGTAGATGTGAGGTGCTGACATGGTGTGTTTGCTCTGCCAGCGTGACCTGAAGTGATGCAAAGATAGCTACGCAGCGATACAGGATGTCTAGGGGAAAGAGCGGCTTTCATTAAGCTTCAGGGAGAATAAACAGCCAAAGAGCAACACATTGCACTTCCCTTTTCTTGTATCCTACAGAGCAAATTTTGCCTGTGTGAATGTAGGTCAGATATTATCTTGATTTTTTTTTTTTATTACAAATATGTATCCAGGGGAGTTGTTTTTGAAACTGCTGTTTTTGCAGCCTGTGGTCCCAAATATGCGCTGTCTTATTGGAGAGTAGCTTTCACGATGATAAGTGCCTGTGGACCTTTAAATGGCTTTTCCACAAAATTGAAACTTTCCTATCTAAAGATAGGATTTCCTATCTACTCTTCTGATGCTAAAACTCATTTGTCCTATTTTTTTCTTTAAAAGTATTAGACTTTGGTGATGACTGCCGCTGTTTGTCAGCGGTATATAAATACAAACTCCTTTTGCACCGACGGAGGTTCCTAACCCTAAGGCATGGTTTTAATTTATGCAGACAAGAGGCACCGGGAGATGGTTGGCAGAAGCAGCCAGGGGACATCTGTCAGTTTGCAAAATAGAAAGTCTTGCAAAAAATGAATCGTGAGGATGGGTTTGCTGGAAGAGAAGGAGAGCTCCTTGACATCCACTCAGTTGCCACATGGAGTGCTTTGGGGAAGCATGGAATAGGATTTGCACAGTGGAAAGGACAAAATAAAAGCAAGAAACAAATAAAAGCAAGAACCAGGCTTGCATATAGGAAGATGCAGTAATTGTTTAGGCTTCAAACTCATGGAAAATAAGTAATTCTGTGGGAATGTGTATTATGTTCAGAATGGCCTCGAGGAACGTGATGTTAACCAACATAATACAGATATTTATTTTATATTTTATTTTATATAAAAATAAAAGATAAAACCAGAGACTTATTTTATATTACATCCAAAATTTGGATAACGTGCTTGATTTGGCAACAGCTTTTATAAGATGCCCTCCTGGTTATTTTCCTACAGGTGTTTGCTTACGATCACTGCTTTTGGTCTATGGATGAATCTGTCAAAGAAAAATATGCAGGTAATATTTACCATAGCTTTGTGCTTGTTGCCTCCAAGTCCAAATGACCTCATTAAAATACAGTATTTGCTAAAGGCCACAGACCATATGGCACAAAGTGCCTTCCCCTATATGACTGCTTGTTGTCAAAAGACAAAGGAAAATCTTCAGTCACTCCTGTTTCTCTTCTCTAAGGATGGTAATAGCAATCGGCATTGCTACCCGATTGCAGAGTAGGAAATCGAGAAATCCATCACAATAATGGGTTACTCATATTTACATCTTTATTTAAAATACTGTTCCAAGTCCATAATTTTAAAAGCATCAAATTAATTTATTTTCAGGATTTGAGGAATGTCGCTATATGTAATTTCATGTTTCACAGTGCCAATGGGAGTTTGGCATCATATTAGAACTTAATAATGGAGTATTTAAAAAAGCCTAATCTAATATAGGGGTATGTGAATTCATATGGTCTGGTGAGAATGTGTAGTGTATTTAATTAAAAGTTTTCTGTGTATTATTATGACACATTTTGGCAAATAGTTACAGTAAAATTTAGGGGACATGGTGGCACTGGATTAATGGTTGGACTTGATGATCTTGAAGGTCCTTTCCAACCTAGTGTTTCTGTGATTCTGTGAAAATAGGAAATATATTTGGGCTTACCACTCATGTTCTATTCATAACACATATTCATATGTGTTATCTTTTAAAAGTGGGAATCAGTTAACTTGCTTACATTTATTTTTTTAAAAATCACAGGAAAAGTAAAAGATGCGTATGCTTCTAGGTTTTAGTTTCTCCAACAAATAACTAATGAATAGTAATTTAGTGAGGAACTGAGAAAACTGTGACACTTTCAGCGACACAAATCACACAGGAAGGTACATTTTTTGTTTCTCAAACTAATGGAGGCTCTTATGTAACTTATATGATGGTCTGTTACACGTTGGAAGTCCTTAGTCCAAAACCGTTCCACTGTGCTTAGCTAGGCACAGCTATGAGTAATTTTGATGGGGAATTTTGCATGCGTAAAATTCCAAGCGGGCTTAGATGTAAAGATATAGACTTCAATCGATGGGAGAAAGGAAAAACTTCCAGGAACATTAATGTATTTGAGAGGACTTTTCAGTCCATAAAGTTCTGCCATGTCTTGTTCAGAGCTTAGTTCCTCTGCTTGTAAAAATTCTGAAAATAGAGGTTTTGTTTAAATAGGTAATACCCAAATATATTAAGCATTTCTGCCTCTGCTTGGAAAAGGAGCTGAGAAGCTGTTCCTGCAGATTTAGTACAAATACAAAAGAAGTGATGTACCCCGTATTTTGGTAATGCGTGTCTTGTACTATAATATCTCCCACATAGTTGTGATTCTTTCTCTGCGAAAATCTCCGCGTGGTGGTATGTAATACCTTGTACATATACAGTAAAGTTATCTAGCGCTCTACTAATTGCTGTAAACGGCAGTTGTTAAAATGTGTGGGTTGAGTGTATTTTGAGGTGGTGTCATTCACTGGTGGATGAAATTCTAGAACTGGGAGTAGATTTTCTGCTGGTAAAAATTCTGAGTATGAACATTGATAGGATGTTGTTTTAAGCACATACAGGAATATGCATGATAATCACAGCTTCTGATTTTTACAGTAGCATAAATCTGGAGCACGTCTACTAGCTCATGGTTATGCTCTTGCAATGGGAACAAATACTGGGTGCTAAATGTGTTATTTGAGCAACAACAGCAGGAAAACACTGTTTGCTTTTACATAATTATTGAGGGATCTATTGAGGGATCCAAGCCAAGGGGCAGGGGGAATCCGTTGCTTTGTTGGAGTGTTAGCTTGTGTATTTTCTTTCTTAGGTCAAGATGTTGTTTTCAAGTGCCTTGGAGAGAATATTCTTCAGAATGCCTTTGAAGGCTATAATGCTTGCATCTTTGCCTATGGGCAAACTGGTAAGTCCCCTCTGGACATAAGCAAAAAATTTTGACCCCAGAGGTGTTACCCTGTGACTGGAGACTCTTTTCACGGCTATTGTGACATTGTTCCAGGAGAAATGCCTTATCTAATGCCTAGATAAGAAATGTTTTTCTCTTTTGTAACATTAGATATGAGGTGGACAGGATGAGAATCAAGATTTTGTTGCTGCTGGCTACCCTTATATCTCACACCTTTGATTATTGTCTTTGGAATGATCATGACTGTCCTTGAGTTCAGTGCATCACTCATATTTTCTACCTCTGTAGTTGGAATAATCTTTAATCATAATTTTAAATGTAATATCCAAAAATGAGTATGCCTGTGCACCTGATTTTTCTCATTGTGGCACATATGTGGGTGTTAGTGAGCTGTCATCTACAGTAAGGCTGTACCTACCCAAACAAGTCTTCTCTGTCAGTTTAAATTAGATTTCTTGTTTTACTTTTCCTCTTAATTAAATAGTCTTTAGCTAAATGGTGTTTTGGTTAGTTTAAAATAGAAAACCACACAAATATCTTTCCCTGAAATGCAAAATTCTTTTTTCACCTGTTCTTTCTATTTCCTTTCCATGTTCCGCACATTAAGAAACGGTGTTGCATGTGCACTAATCATAGATTCAATCACACAGGATCTGGAAAATCATACACAATGATGGGCACTGCTGACCAGCCTGGATTAATCCCTAGACTTTGCAGTGGACTCTTTGAAAGAGCACAGAAAGAGGAAAATGAAGAGCAAAGTTTCAAAGTGGAAGTATCCTACATGGAGATATACAATGAGAAAGTCAGAGATCTTCTTGACCCAAAAGGGTAAGTAATTTGTGTGTAAACAGCACTGTAACATGGTGTCATACACTCTTCCTCTCCATAACCAGTTAGCCTTAATGGATCCCCTCTAAAGCATTTGCCGTAGTATGGCTTTCGCTTCTTCCTGATCTCACTGTCCTTTTCATTTTAAATCAAAACAAAGTAGTAAGACTAAAAGCTTGGAGTAAACTCACCCTAATGCTAGCTTTTATGAAGTGACAAAAATGTCTGTGGCTGCATTTTACATGTAGAAGTGACAAAAATGTCTTACATGTAGACTTAAGGCTTTTTTGTTTGCATTATAGTCCTTGTTCTGTATTACGGTATTTGTAAGACCATCATGTTTGAGATTTGTCAGTGAGAAATGAACTTTCTATAAATGTTGTCTTAAGTCATTCATGCTCATAAATAACTTTTTTTTTCCAACTAGAAGCCGTCAGTCATTAAAAGTTAGAGAACACAGCGTTTATGGTCCTTATGTAGATGGCCTATCCAAACTAGCTGTTGCAAGCTACAAGGTAAGGATCAATTTTATGAAAGGCTTGTGTTGACCTCCCAAACACTAGGGTACTGTCCCTTAAGCAGGACAAAATTATTAAGTTACTTCTAATTGCCATCGCAGTAACATGGATGTTAGAGTGAGAGCGCTGCAGGATTGTTGTAGTTGTGATTGCTGGGGAGAGCAGCGTTCAGAGCAGAAAGTCACCTTCATCCTGTACTATTCAATAATTCTGGAAGTAATTCAACTATTTAATGAACAGCTTTCCTCCCAAACTTAAGATGAGTGCAAGGTGTATCCATGAGAAATAGTGTTCCATGATTAATTACAGAAGCACCATTTAGGAGAGAGGGCTTTCAGTACCACTTCTTTGTCACGTTTTTTGCTATTTTTTGCTATTGCCTAGTAATTTCACTTACCAGTAGCACACAGGCAGACTGGAATTATAAACTAATGGTTGTTTACAAGGCAAATATTTGAGAACATTGCACAAAACTTGCTTGATGGATAGCAAATGTTTATCCATGTATTCACAAAATGCCCTAATCTTTAAGAAGCATTAATGTTCTTTGGGAGAAACGAGTAAATATGGGATGGAATTCTGCCATCTGAAAGTGGTGCAGCCCTTCCTATTGCAGTCTCTCCACATATTTGTCTACCTGTCTTTGGTGGTTTCTGTCAAGACAAGACACATTGCATGCTTTTCCTTTACATGTTGCCCAGCAGCTTTGTGTAATACAGCATACAGAGTCAAAGTGGTCTGCGGTGTTCTTTTGTTTGATTGTTCTCTGGGTTTTTTTTAGTGTCATCCAGCTAGAGATGCTTAAGTAAAAGTTAAGCCCAAGACTCTAAAGTTTTAACTGTTTTACAGGATTGCTGTAAAATGCTGAAGAACGGGAGCTGTGTATTTCTAAAGTATCTCAATTTAACATATCAGAGGACTTTATAAGCTCTTAAATGTAGGAGGAACACAATCATCTGTTCAGTGTGATTCTGTTTTATAAAACTTTGAGCCTTATGTCAGTATTACAGATTTCAAGAACATTTGACAGCTGAGGCTAAAATGTTACAGTGTTCAAACATGAATTACTGTTTCCACACTTTTTTCTTTGCTTTTGAGTATTGCTGTGTGCAGCCAAGTGCATTATTTTTCTTGATAATTTAATATCTAGGTAGAGGTAATGGATGAATATGCATGTCACAACACTGTGTAATTTCAAGTCTTTAAAAGAGGAGATCACAATTTTTTTTTCTCATGCTATATGAATAAACAGTGGGAAACTTGCTGTATTTTACCAAAACGAGATTGTTTTGGTAGATAATTTAAAAGAATGTTAATGCAGATATGCTTATGGCTGTGAAAATTGTATCTAGGACATCGAGTCCTTGATGTCCGAGGGCAACAAATCTCGAACAGTGGCTGCAACCAACATGAATGAGGAGAGCAGTCGGTCCCATGCAGTCTTCAAGATTATCCTCACCCACACGCTCTATGATGTACAATCAGGGGTAAGTAAAACAAGTTGCAAGGTTATAGAATCATGGAATAGTTTGGGTTGGAAGGAACCTTTGAAGGCCATCTAGTCCCACCCCTGCAGTGAGCAGGGACATCTTCACCCAGAGCAGGTTGCTCAGAGCCCCGTCCAGCCTGACCTGGAGTGTTTCCAGGGATGGGGCATCCACCACCTCTCTGGGCAGCCTGGGCCAGGGGTTCAACACCCGCATTGGGGAAAAAAGTCTTCCTTAGACCTAGTCTGAATCTGCCCTCTTTTAGTTTAAAACCATTACCCCTTGTCCTGTCCCTACAGGCCCTGCCAAACAGTCTGCCCCGTTTTTCTTTATCAGCCCCTCCAAGCCCTGGCAGCTGCACTAAGGTCTCCCCGGAGCCTTCTCTGCTCCAGGCTGAGCCCCCCCAGCTCTCCCAGCCTGTCCTCCCAGCAGAGCTGTTCCAGCCCTCGGAGCGTCGCTGGGGCCTCCTCTGGCCCCGCTCCAGCAGGTCCGTGTCTCTCCTGGGCCAAGGGCTCCAGAGCTGGACGCAGCCCTGCAGGGGGGTCTGCCCAGAGCGGGGCAGAGGGGCACAATCCCCTCTCTCTACTGCCACAGGCTCCTGCTCTTGTGCACTGCTAGCACTGGATCAGGTCAGCCATGGCTTTGTTCTAGCTAAGTCCTCGTAATGCTCATGTGCTTGTGCCCCAATGTAGGGAA
>NW_010528923.1:0-11428 GCF_000687285.1 Phaethon lepturus | reverse complement strand
GGGAAATCCATTTCAATAGGTTTGTAAGTGAAATGTATTCTTTGAAATGGAAAGTAAAAATGCAGACCCCAAGTTGCAGCAGACCTGCTGGAGGGTGCAGAAAGGCTCTCCTAATCCTAGAATCTAAATGAAACAATATATATTAAATATCTAAAAGGCATTTAAATGTGAAAGTATTTTTATTTACATTTCATTATATGTAAATGTTCCTTGGAGTGGGGTGTGAGATACATTTATGTTACATTATTTGATCCCTCACGGAAAATGCTAGTAAACTAAAACTGAAATAAATCTCCCATACCAAAACTCTTTAAACTTCATTGATAAATTCTGTGCTTGGGCAAGTCTTTAATGTTTTCAAAGCCTTGTAGAAATTTTGAATGTCCACGGAGCAAATCTAAGGCATGTACGTGCCTAAATATTGGATACAATGTAAAGCATAACAAGTATTTGTATTTTTTTCCTCCTCATTTCTTGTTTCTACCAGTCTTCTTAGGCAAACAATTTTCGTTGTTCTTTATTTGCACTTTACACTTCAAATCAGCAGTCGTACAATGCTAAACTCCTTCATTTGCCGTAGTTTGTCATTCCCTTTTTGCTGTAACTGTGCCGTGTACTTAACATGCATATTTTTTGTGTGGTCATGGTCAGCCTGGATGCAAGGTGGTGGTTCTGCTTGTCTGTCTGTTCTACATCTTCCAGTGATCACTGTGTGAGTTTCTGGAGCAGATTTCTCTGTTTTCCCATCTGCTGGTCCTTCCAGTCCCGGAAATGACACGTTTCAGTATGCCTGATGATTACACGGTATTTTGAGAGGCTTACAGTAACATTTTTGAAAGCATATTGATTCTAATTATCCTGCTCCTTTAGGGGAACGTAGCACTTTGCAGCTGTGATACTGAGATGCTAAAGATGCTGCAGAAAAGCATGATGCAAGCAAACAGTTCTCAAAGACAGTGTTAGCTCTTCAAATTGACCTATGAAATTCATGGAGTGTTTCAGAATGTCATTTTGGGTCAAATGTGATAAAACGATTTATAACAAAATCTGTGTTATGGAATGGAAACACTCGCATGGCTTGGGTTGCTTTCTAGGAGATTGTTAGGCTATAGGAGACTTCTGCAATTCTAATAATTTTCATAATTTATAACATGCTTCCTGTCATGTTCTTTCTCATTTTCTGAAAAACAGAGTGGGAACCTGGTATACAGTCTGAGATTTTTAGGAGACTGTTTACAAGATGATAAAACAAAGACATTCTGTCTGTGACTCCTTGGTCTGTATTCCCTTCTGCATATGTTCTTGCTTTAACTTTTGGTTAATGTGCCCCCTGTTTCTATCCTCTGGAGATTTTTGAGATGTCTTGAAGATCTGAGTGTATCTTACTTCACTTCAAATCCTCTTGTTGTGCCTAGAGCAGCAACTAGTGAGTTATCACAGAGTATTGTTCAAGTACTATGACTTTCAAAGCTGTTGGAACAGCTGTAGAGAGTCTACACCAAGAAATTAAGCTTGATTCTTGTTTGAAAATACGTCAAGCTATGTAACTTAACTTGACTGAACTAACAGTAGCTGTTCTCTGGTTCCTTCTTGCAGACATCAGGTGAGAAGGTGGGCAAGCTGAGTCTGGTGGACTTAGCAGGTAGTGAAAGGGCAACTAAGACTGGTGCTGCGGGAGACAGGCTGAAAGAAGGAAGCAACATTAACAAGTAAGACTCGGTGATTATTTCTTTTCCTTTTTTCATCAGTAAAATCATGACTGCTAAATACAGTACACTTGTAAAATAGGATAAAATCAGCTTTTGTAGCAAGTTTTCTTCTTCCCTTTTCTCTACTTTTCCTTCACACATACAATACTTTTAGACGTTTGAATGAGATCTCTGCCTATTTAAAATCATTGGCGTCTTTCCTTCTGTACTTGTGTTCCTGCAAGTACCACATAATTGCATTGTGAAGACATGATTATTAAGGCTGAAAACATAGACCAAAACCAAGGAGTAGAGCTTTTGTGAGAAAAGAATGATCAAAAGTGTATGAGGAATTTTCTCCTCGGAGCTCATTTTTGGAGAGAAAGTGAGACTCTAAATATGCATTTGACTTCTGAATATTTACACTTGTTAATGACTGCCTGTGTTCTCTGTGCAGATCCCTGACAACTCTTGGGCTGGTTATTTCTGCCCTGGCAGATCAGGCTGCTGGCAAGAACAAGAACAAATTTGTTCCTTATCGTGATTCTGTGCTCACCTGGTTACTTAAAGTAAGTACTCTGATCTTGTTTGTTTAAAAGGGAGGAAAATAGGAGAAGAGTCCCATTCAATGAAGTAAAAAGCTGTTCTTTTGCCTCGTTTTCTGATTTTGACATTAACCATGATTGTCTTTGGAAAATTAGCTGGATGTAAGCCATTAGTATCTCTACAGACTAAATAGGTTCCCTGTCTCTGCTGAACAGTAATGGCCTAAAGAATAAGGAACTTTAAAAAAAAAATAAATTAAAAGCATTATCTTTTATGGGTCAGTTTACATAGAGTGTCACACACAACCTTGGGGCTAATTTAATTTGGGTTATTGCCACATGCAACTGAACTTTACATACTGGTTAGCTTTGAAGATTTTGGTTAAGACAATTGCCTTTTCCTAATTGTCTAATGTATTTGTTAACGTACTCTACTTTTGTCAGCAGAGTATAATTGCAGTGCATTATCCCAGTTACAGTCTGAGGAACAGGTCAGAAGACTTTGTACATCATATTAATGTGAAATGAACAGTTAAATCATTTTCCGTACTACATAGGACTCTACTTGGTATTCTGGGGGGAAAAAAAGAGCGTACCATGATGGCACTTGGATGAAGACCTGCAAGGTCTAAATGAAGAAACAAATTCTTAAATATGAGTTTTATGTATGTTGAATTAGAAGACAGGCTTTCCCACTTCCTACATACAGTGGCCATGAAGCATGGTAGCCTGATGACAACAAATCTTGGCAGTGTAAGTTTGATTTTTAGGTTTAGTCATCATCTGGATTTCTCCCGTTCTCTGAATGAGTGGCAAGCACAAATGTAACCTCTTCTATCCGTAAAAAGCTTGCCTGCTAGGAAAGGTTGCTTGGCTTTTTTTTTTTTTTTTCCGTTATCTTGCCTGGTACAGTTTGAGTCATCTGGATTGACTTGGATTTCGAAGGATTATTGAATTCGGTGTCATATATAGATTACTTCAGTTTCACTTCTATGATTTTGTTAAAATTTTTCTCTTTCATCATTTGATTGCCAGGATTCTCCATAACCATGTCTCATAGAAATACAAACTTACCAAGTTTTCTTTTCTCCTTGTGCTCTGTTTTATTGTTATCAAGAAGCAACTACGATATTTGTCAATAAAAGGATATAATCTGGGGAGAAACTGATTTTTGGCACCACCAGCCTTTTTTTGTCCTCTTACTTTTGTAGGTGCTCTGGCTAGATTTTGATGTCTTGAATACTCTGCTTTGCTTCCCCACCCATTCTTTGCAGTGTTTTTAAATGTTGTTTGAATTTGACATCCCTGTGATTTAACTGCACATGTGGAAAGAAAAAGAAAAAGTTACTTGCAGGTTGTACAGAGATGTGGAGATTAAAAGAGATGTTTTCCTTAAGAAGATTTGAAAACAAAGTTGACCTCAATGCTTAAGTAAAATAAAATCTCTACTCATGTAACACCTTAACCCCACAAACCTTCATTTTTCTCAGTGCTGTCTTTTAATGAACTTTTTAGCATGACCACTGTGAAATGATATATTTCTTCTCCCTAGTGTAAACATCACAGATACCGGACATCAAATAGAGCCATGAGGGCTACATAAAAATCAGAATGGCCTAACAGAAATAGTGTCTGTGCTTTTCTACAGTAAAATAAATCCTCCTTTCATGGTGTTCCTTGCCTTTAAGACTTTCTTAGTGTTTAAATATATTTTTGCCTCTACATATTTACACTGAGTTTTTTCTCTAATTAAACAGTGCTTTTTGGCTCTCTGCATAATGGGAACAAGACCAGCATGCAGCTTGCTTCAGTTTGCTCCAGTTGCACGTGTGCTGGGGTTCCTGATGTGGCTGGCTGAGCAAGCAGAGTGGAAACTTTCCTAACGAATTTCCAGCGTTGTTGTTAGAATTAGTTATGCCGTTCCACTTCTAAACAAATCCAGCAAGCAGACTGAAATTCCTGTTTAGCACCTGTTTGATGCATTGTAGCTACGATGACGATGGCATACCCAGCACATGCTTTAGCTCATAAATAGGAGCACACTTTTGTTTTGCCTTCTTTCAAGCAAACCTTCTTTGTGTCTTTAACATCCAGCTATGTTAAGTGCAAACAAAAGGTTTTGGGCTTTTGGAGGTTTTTTACAAACAAGCTCATTGAAGAGAAGCTTTATTTTGAAAGGGCAAAATTTTAAACGTTTTTTTAATTAAAGATCAAAGGAGGGACTTACTCATTTAGAGAAGCCTGTTTGTAGAAGCCATGAGATGGTGGGCTATCTTTTCCCTCTAGCTTTCAACTTTTAAAAGTTGAAAGTTACGATGCCAAAGTGGGGTAAGTGTGTTCTAACGCTAGGAGTATCTGTCATACAGCGTCTCTCCCCAAACCTGAGAGACAAGGAGGGTTCAGGAGACCTCAAGATCTAACACCTTGTGTTTAATTTCGTTGAGGATCTTTAGACGAAAGTACCAGGTGAAAAATACTACTGCAAGAGGAGGCTTGAAGACTGGTGTCAAGTTATGTGTGGGAAGCAAAATAGCTTATCAACTCTGTAGCCTTTTGGTTTTATCTAATTCAATTGATACAAACATCTCATTTTCCCATTTTAATCAGAAGCCCTGTATGTTTTACTGATGGCTGCTTTCAAAAATTTTAACTTCTTTTCACAGTAATCTTGGTGCTAGAGAAGGCTGTGCTAGTTTAGTCTTAGAAATAAGTAAGTTATTTCCACTCTGTGTGTCTCTATCACATGCAAGCCCAGCCTTTCCAGGGTAATTTGCAGATGCTGTCTTCACTAATGAGAGGCTGGCTTACTATTTCTCTACCTTTCTTGCTTAACATTAAAGAAACCAGTGAAATCAGCACAACAGTTTTATACATAAAACTTTATCGGACAGTCTGGCATTGGGCTTGAATAGCCACATTACAAGAGGAACTTGACACAACTTATAATGGGTGTATTGTGAATTACGGTGTATCACACTAACAGCGTTCTCAGCTGCCTGTACTGCAGAGTTGCAATTCAAATAATGCATTAATTCTATTTTGGAGCTAATTAATTAGTGCAGCGAAGGAGTTTCCCAAAGTGCAAACTGTTAAGGTTGGGTTTGGAAGCAGAGTACATGGCAAGCTCCCTGATAAACTTCATCTTTTTATGTAGAACAGGGTTGCAGTTGCAGAGTGTCGTTCCTAATTTTTGAAAACTGTTGACGGATTGAAGAAAAGTCCTGGCTTCTGTAGAGCCAGAAATGCCATCGAATGAGTCACGGACTCTTGTTAGTTTTTTTAAGGTTTTCGGTAGAGGCTTTGGAAAAACATTTCTGTGTTACAGCGTGGATCCTCCCAAGCCATGTGTGTGTTGGAGTAAATATTGGCTGCTCCTCAGATGAGAAAAAAGCCACGCTGGTATCGGTCAGAAGGCTGCTCTTTTCCATTGACTTCTTTATAAATACTCTCACCTGCAAGTGCTAACCATGCTGGTGTACCTCACTGTGCTGAGCGCTGTACGAGTGAAATTGTGAATTATTATATTCTCTACCCAGAGAGCCCTTTCGCATGCCCAGGGACAGCAGAGCGGTACCCGTGCAGCAGCGAAGTAACATCGGTCTGTGTGGTCGACGCTTGCCGGACCGCTGAAGCAGCCAGACTGCTGTCAAACTATTTTAGGCATCAGGCAGTAAAAAAGCGAGTGTTAAGAAAATACTTAAAGGGGCGTTTTAATGATTGCTGGGGAAAGCTACGTGTGTGCTTTGTAATTGAAATGCTTAGACAAACAGCTAATGTAGTCAGATTGTTCTAATGGCAATGCCTGACCTAGATTTCATGGGTTATTGAGGATGAAAGTTAATAGCGTGGTTTCTCTCAGAAAGGGATACTGGATAAAAATTAAATAAAAATAAAAGAAAATAAAAAATAAAAAAATAAACCTCAACCAGACAAAATAAGATTTGCTGCAAAATTTAAACCAGAATATTTTATCTTTTAGACTGGCCAAAATTGTAAACCACAATTTTGCCATCAATAAAAAGATTGAATGCTTCCTTCCTTCCCCCGCTCCCTTGACACACTCCCTTGCAGGAATGTGGTTTCACGCCCTTCTTCTCTGTCAACCAGATTCCAAAAGTGAAATTTCTTACATAACTCTACTTAGATGTGTGAGCTGTGTAAGTGGGGGGAAGGGAAGGGCCCCATTCTGAAATGTTTATAAGAATAAAATCAACTGTATCCTTTATAACAATAAAGTTGTATAAAATTGTTTATGAGGAGATCTTTAAGTAATTTAAATTAAGTACTTATTCCAGTACTTCCAGTCTTTAAAATAAGATATTCTGAATTCATTATGATCTTTCCTGCTCCTCTTTTCAGTAGTATCTGAGAAGTCTAATGCTGAAGTGCTTATATTTCTGGTTTATAAACCTAAGCAGCAAACATAGAAGTAAACCTTTGTAGCCCTTACTAGGCACCTTAAAGCCCAAGAAAGGGACTGTTTTCATTCCTGTTTAAATTAAAACAGATTCTGAAAGTCAAGAATGACATTTCCTAAATGTGCTTTAAAAAAAAAAAAGGTTGAAAATAGCAACTTCCCTTGATTTGCACAGCTTAAAACATTAATTTTGCACTGAGGTGCTCTGACAAAAATGGTTCTCTTATTGTTGCCCCCATCTACTCCCAACTCTTGGTTATTATTAGCTGTCTAAGTTCCTTGACTGGGTCAAATAAAAGAAAACCTTCTGTTTTAATTTTATAACTTCCACCACTTCCCAGGATAGCCTTGGTGGGAACAGCAAGACTGCCATGGTAGCAACAGTAAGCCCAGCAGCAGACAACTATGATGAGACCCTTTCAACACTGAGGTACGCAGACCGGGCCAAGAACATCGTTAATCATGCCGTGGTGAACGAAGACCCCAATGCTCGCATTATTCGGGAGCTCCGTGAGGAAGTGGAGAAGCTGCGAGAACAGCTCACAAAAGCAGAGGTACAAATTTTAGTCTTGACTAGCCAGCAAGTCCTGTTAATCCCGTTGTCAGAACTTTCTTACCTGGCTCTCAAAAATGAACGCCACAAAGAATTACTACATGGTATCTGTGAGAAATCTCCATTTATTCTTCTTTCCATTTTTGTGTACGTCAGTCTTGAAACACGGGTGATAACATGAGATACAGGTTCTGTCTGAGCACCTTGTTGAGCAATCTTGTTTTTATTGTGAGATACAGATCAAAAGCAAGAGGACATGAAGGCAGGAATCGGGGTGGAGTCTTAAGATTGTGCAGTTTATAGGCAGAGCTTTGCCGGTGTGTTTTTGGCTACATCCTGCGAGGTGTGAATTCAGTTAAATAATGCTTGCTTGCTTACAAACTTTAGCTCTTCTCAGTTGAATCTCTTACAGGCTCTAGCCAATATTATGAGTATCTGCATAGCTACCTCAATGAAACTGTGAAAGGAGCACGGCCTAAATGTTAGGCGAAGGCCAAGAGCTAGCGTAATTCTGAGTTCTGTTCTCAAATGTGGAAAAGCAGTGGTGATATAATCCATCTGTTTTGCAATTCAGAAAAACTATGATTACAGTATTTGCCTCATGAGGTATGCAGGGAATGCTGGCTGCGGTATTAGAAATGACTAGTGAATTTTGGACTGTTCTTATTTGAGCTGCCTAATATGCTAAGCATCCAATAAGTGTCTATCAGTTTCTTTAAGTTATCTCAAGCTAAATATCTAACAATTCCTCTAAAATATGAACCACAGACTTAACAGTTCTCTGAGAGATGCAAGTACTCCCTGTTTTTTTCATTTGTGAGCATTGATGCCAAAGTAATGGCAGCTTTCCAAAGTAATGAAGTAGTGTTTCCTAAATATGAAGTGATAATACTTGGGAAAGGAAATATTTAAAATCCCTCCCTAGTTGTCATCTCTGTGTCATTGACAAAGAACATGGAAAAATTGGTGTAGTTTGCTATTAAGAGTCTACACAGTAAAGGTCAAAAACATTATTTATTGTCTTGCATTCCTTTCAGTTTAGCCCATTTGTAGCCCATCTAATTGTTCTTACAGAAATGAGCATAAATAACTTTTTTTAACTGAATAAAAACACTGACCTGTCATGACAGTCAGATTATATTTTCAAAGCTTATTTCCAAATATAGAGGTTACCAAGTTGTGCTTTTGGGTATTTTTTTTTTCCTTTTGGTGTCAGTATCCTTTTCTCTCCCAAACAGCCGAGGCAGAACAGAACTTGACAGTTTACTTACCCCCACCCCAGAAGACTAAGGCATTATCCTCTTTCCCCCTTTTCTTTTTTAATCCATGCATTTTGATCTTTTCTTGCTGAAATTAATAGCACGTGTGTTAATTTGTTTGTGCCAAGACCACCAGCTTGTCCTTCCTAAGCTGGGCATTTGGACTAACCGCTGTCAGCAGAGGAGCACACCTGCTGGTCTGGTGTAAATCTGGGCCCATATATATTTTTTATATAAACATTGTAGGGAGTGAGGAGAATGACCTAGCTCATTTTACAGTTCAAGCATGTGAAAATGTTGAGTGATTTTGCCCCAGGTACAAATAAATAGACAAACAAGACTTAGACCTTGAGAGCAACTGGGCTTCATCCTCCTGTCCTGCTCTGTAGTGTCCAGCTCCTTTGCACCGATCGTGGTTTATTGGTTATAATAAATCTTTGTTCTGGAGATTGCCTTGGCTTCACTTTCCTTCCTGGGTGGAATTCAGCTTCCCTTTTACCCTATATTTAGGTATTTGAGATATTCAGCCAGAAAATACTACATGGGACACACTAGCCGACAGTTCGTAGACTGTTGCATCTCAAGGCAGAGGAGACTCCTGTCTTAAATCACTTTCTCCTCCTCTTGAGTGAACTGCAGTGTAATGAGGCCAGGCTGTTTGATTGGGATTCCTGTGAGGACTTTTGGGTTTTGTGGTAAAGAAATGTCTGATGGAGAATGATGCTTGCATTGTTTAATTGACGTTGCCTAAATACCTACCAGCCAAAACCATTTTCGTCTTGTTAGCCGTAATGAAATAAGGATGTAAGGAGGTCCACAGGCTTCCTGTCTGAGGGAGTACCGAGGGGATATGCCCCTACGAGACTTGAGGAAGTAAATATATGTAGTATGAAAATGTTGATGTCCTTTCAGTTTTTGGAGTGTCTGATGGGTGGCGGTGGGGAATGTATCTTCTTATTCTCAAGTTAGCCCTTGGGTGGAACGGGGGCCTTTGACTATTATACAAAACAAAATTAGAGCTGTGATGGATGAGCGAGAAAATCAAATTCCAGTGTCCAGAAGCACATCGTAAGGCTTCTCTCGATACCGGCTCTGTAAAATGCATATGTAGAGGTGGATAACCAGAACACCTCGGCTGCCTTGATATTTGCTATAGAAAGAAAAAATCACACCCATCAGGCCACATCAAAATGAATAATAAAAATATTTTGCTGGCATGTCAGTTTAAGTGCCAGAGACGTTAAGTGCCGTTTTGAGGGAACGACAGCTGAGACAATGGTGGGTAGCCAGATCAGCGGTAGCTTGAGAAACAAGATTGTTTTAATTATGAGTCTTTTGGGATACTCCTAGTGGTATAGAAATGACATCAGTTTGCGTTTGAATATCTTTGTGCAAATCTGCCAATATCGTGTAATTGATTTGCACTGAAGTCTATAAACTCCACTTTTGTATCTGTACTTGAAGCTAATGAAACTAACTTTTTGATGGATTCTGCATTTATATGCAATATATATTTTAAAAACCTCTTTACTTACTGGTAAGTATGCCTTGGAAATTGAGTAAAGTTACGTTTCCTTCTTTCCCCATCTGTGTGACAGCGATGTGAAAAAAACAAAGCACAACAGATTTTCTTGGTTTATTTGCTTTTATTTCTGCAGGCTATGAAATCTCCAGAATTAAAAGAACGATTGGAGGAATCGGAAAAGTTGATTCAGGAAATGACTGTGACCTGGGAAGAAAAATTAAGAAAAACAGAGGAGATAGCACAGGTTTGCTGCTTTCTTCCCTCCCCCCCTATTTTTTTTATGAAAAATAGGTTTGTTTCCTTTGTCTGTCAATTCATAGAGATTGTCTGAATCTCTCCCCACATTTATGGGTAAGTAGGTCAAGCTTACTGCCCTTTTGAAAAGCTTCACATAATTCCTGTGATAGCTGGGTGCCTCCCAGATTGCTATTCCTGTAACAATAATAAATTGTCACTGTATGCAAATGGAGAAGTTATTTACAAAGTAATAATCCATGGATGATAGGATTACAGGGATTTTTATATTCTTCAGACAGTAAAACTGTTGTTTGTGATGAAAGATGGAACATTGAGAGCGTCAAATGCAAGGTTATGTACCGAGTGCCTCAATACACGAGGCAAAGGGTATTCAAGAATAATGAAAATAGAACTGTTCAGGATCCCTGTGTGTTTTAATACCTTTTACACTGATATGTAGGGCCTTAGACCATAATTGAATATGATGATTATGTTGAAAAATTGTGCAGGTCACCATGATTATTGCATGACACTTTCAATTCTTACCACACAAATGCTGACGTGTATTTTTGCAGTAGGGAGCTTTTGAGGGGGAGGATTATTGAAAGGTGATGAATAACACGTAATCAATAAGGAGAAAATGGAGCCTCTGATACAAAGCCCTCTTGTAGCTGGCACAGTCAGAACAGACTGTGTTGACTTTAAAGATCCATTGTAAGAAGTGCTGCTTGTGACTATGAGGGCTTCCTGGCTTTCAGTGCAGATCTGTACCGTGGATTTTCCTCCCTGTGTATAAGGGTGAAAAATAGTAATAAAAAATTCTGCTCTCGTCCTACACAGTAGTTTCTAGGCATAGAAACCCTGAGTGTGTGAGGAGGTTGAAAAACTAGAGTAATGAGCTCAACTCTACAGACCAAATCTGCCTTGATGTTTGCGTATAGCTGCTTGCTTCAGCTCTCTTCCTCTTTGTCTCTAAATTCTCAGCCTGTTACGATGTTTCAGAGCCAGGAGTTTCACCAGCCTCACAGCTGTAGAAAAAGTGATTTTTTTTTTTTTTTTTTAAATTTATTTTTTTTTCTCCAGAGGAGGGATAAGGACTAGTGTTTGTGCAGTGTATGACTGTTTCAGGACTGCTTGGAAACCAGTGGAAGGAACCTTCTGACATCTTCAGAAGCTGTGGTGGGCTGACCCTGGCTGGACACCA
>NW_010528922.1:0-1114 GCF_000687285.1 Phaethon lepturus | reverse complement strand
TGGAGTCCTGTTGGGGCACTGTGGGAGGTGGCATCCCCTTGGGGCACTGTGGGAGATGGAGTCCCCTTGAGGCATTGTGGGAGATGGAGTCCTGTTGGGGCACTGTGGGAGGTGGCATCCCCTTGGGGCACTGTGGGAGATGGAGTCCCCTTGAGGCATTGTGGGAGATGGAGTCCTGTTGGGGCACTGTGGGAGGTGGCATCCCCTTGGGGCACTGTGGGAGATGGAGTCCCCTTGAGGCATTGTGGGAGATGGAGTCCTGTTGGGGCACTGTGGGAGGTGGCATCCCCTTGGGGCACTGTGGGAGATGGAGTCCCCTTGAGGCATTGTGGGAGATGGAGTCCTGTTGGGGCACTGTGGGAGGTGGCATCCCCTTGGGGCACTGTGGGAGATGGAGTCCCCTTGAGGCATTGTGGGAGATGGAGTCCTGTTGGGGCACTGTGGGAGGTGGCATCCCCTTGGGGCACTGTGGGAGATGGAGTCCCCTTGAGGCATTGTGGGAGATGGAGTCCTGTTGGGGGTCTTGCCCCGCTGTGTGTGGGTCCCAGTGCAGATGGTTGGGCCCCTGCACCCACTGCCCGTGGGGAAGGGCCTGTGGGTGCAGGCATTTTTGTCTTTGTGCGTTCAGATGTGTGTATGCGCATGTTCCCCTCTCTGTGTGCGGGTGTTTGGTGCAGCTGTGTCTGTGCATGTATGTGCTTGTCCATGTGCAGGTGTGTGTACGCGCACATGTGTTTGCAGCTGCGTGCACAGGTGTGTGTGTGCAGGTGTGTGCGAGCTTGTGTGTTCACGTGTGCGGGGTGCAGGTGTGCGCTGTGGCGCTGTCTGAACCCACGTGTGAATGTGCAGGGCTGTGCAAACCTGCCCAGCTGTTTGCATGTGCACAAGCACATGTGAGTGTGCAATGTGTGTGCACGTGTCCACGTGTGGGTGTGAGCCATGTGTACAGGCGTGTGCATGTCTGTGTACAGCTGTGGGTGCCTCCGCGGCTGTGATGTGTGTAGGGCTGTGTACAGCCATGTGTAGCTGCATGTGCGTGTCTGTCTGTCTGCGTGTGTCAGTCCAGTCCCGGCAGCTGTGGTGCAGACTGTCTGTCCGTGGCGCCTGGTGGGGC
>NW_010528921.1:2267-3165 GCF_000687285.1 Phaethon lepturus | reverse complement strand
TTTATTGGGGGGGGACACGGACCGGGGTGTCCCCAATGTCTCCGAGCTGTCACTTGTAGAACTCATGCTCCTGCTCGTCCTTCTTGATGACGGTCTTGTAGGCCTTCTCGAAGTCCTTGGCCAGCACGATGTACCGGTTCTCCCGCACCGCCAGCATGCCACCCTGGGGACGGGCACCCGCATCACCCCCAGCCACCTGCTGTCCCCTCCTGCCACCCTGCTGCCGGGCCCCGGCGCTCGGGTCACCCCCCCACCACGCCACCCTTTTAGCAGGGAGCGATGTGACACCCGTGTCACCTCCTCGTCACCCTACCATGGAGGGACATGTCACCGTGGAGGGACGCGGCACCCCCTTGTCACCCTGCAATGGAGGGACAGGGCACCTGTGTCACCCTACCATGAAAGGACACGGCACCCACGTCACCTCCTGGTCACCCTGCCATGGTGGGACATGGCACCCATGTCATCCCCTTGTCACCCTGCCACAGAGGGGTATGGCACCTGTGTCACCCCGTGTCACCCTGCCGTGGTGGGACACGGCCCCCCGGCCCCACGTCACCCACCTCCTGGCAGATGGAGTTGATGTCGGCCCCCGAGATCTCTGGGTGGGGGTGAAGGAAACGTCCCGTCCCCGATGGCCCCGGTGTCCCCAACCCCCACCCAGGAGGGTCCCTCATTCCCGGGGTGGCACCCGTGGGTGGCCCTGCTGTGGGCCAGCGGTGCCCCTGGGGTCCCCCCCGGTCCCTATGGGGTCCCCGATGTCCCCACGGGGTCCCCAACCCCAACACCTCCCTACAGCTCCTGATGTCCCCACGGGGTCTCCACCTCCTCGGGCCCCCCCAGGGGTGGCTGCTACCTTGGGTGGGGGCCCCCACCACCCCGTCCCCCCCGCCCGCGG
>NW_010528921.1:1791-2111 GCF_000687285.1 Phaethon lepturus | reverse complement strand
CTTGGGTGGGGTCCCCAACCACCCCGTCCCCCCCGGCGGTGTCCCCACGTGTCCCCAGATACAGTCCTCGAGGTCCACCTCCTCGGAGAGGTTCATCTTGCCGGTGATGGTGGAGAAGATGAGACGCTTCTGGCGTCGGTCGGGCAACGGGAACTCGATCTTCCGGTCCAGGCGGCCGGGACGCAGCAGCGCCGGGTCCAGGGTGTCCGCCCGGTTTGTGGCCATGATCACCTGGAGGAGGGGACACACACATGGGTGTCACCGTCACCATGTGGCACCCTGGGACCCTCCCCCAGCACCCACGGGACCCTCACCTTGAC
>NW_010528921.1:1348-1712 GCF_000687285.1 Phaethon lepturus | reverse complement strand
GAGGAGCTCCAGGAGGATGCGCTGAACCTCCCGGTCAGCTGCGGTGGGGCAGGTGGGGGACACACAGCGGGTGGGTGCTGAGACCCAAAGGAACCCCCAGCACCCCACAACCCTCCCAAGGACCTCCCCGACCTGGCCCCACAGATGAGGGGCCTGATGCACCCTGGGTCCCCCCAATCCAGGCCCCAAGGACCAGGGGACACCAGAAGGTCCCCGATCCCCACCACAGTGTTCTTGAGAGGGTTCCTGAGCCCCACCATGGGGTCCCCCAAACCCTACCACGGGGGTCCTCCAGAAGGTCCCTGAACGCCCACCCCATCTCCAAGGACCTGGGGACACCAGGACATCCCTGACCCCCAACCTG
>NW_010528921.1:905-1196 GCF_000687285.1 Phaethon lepturus | reverse complement strand
CCCACCAGGAGCCCCCGGAACCCCACCACGGGGTCCTCCAGAGGGTTCCCCGCATGCCCTCACCCCCGGTCTGGGCGTCGAAGCGCTTGGTGGCGATGGCGTCGATCTCGTCGATGAAGATGATGGCGGGGGCGTTCTCCTTGGCCAGGCGGAAGACGTCGCGCACCATGCGGGGACCCTCCCCCAGGTACTTCTGCACGAACTCCGAGCCCACCACCCGGATGAAGGCGGCTGGGGGCACCCGCAGGGGCTGGGACCTTTTGGCTGGGTGGGGGGGCCCTGGGCGCACCC
>NW_010528921.1:412-839 GCF_000687285.1 Phaethon lepturus | reverse complement strand
CCCCCGCAGGGGCTGGGACCTTCTGTCTGGGTGGGGGTGCCCTGGGAGCACCCCCAGAGCTCCCCTGGCCACCGGCACCCCAAGGACTCCACTAGCTCCTTGTGGTTTCCCCAGCACCCCAAAGGAGCCCACCAGCACCTTAGGATGCTCTCAGCAAGGCAAGGATCCCACCACCCACCTCGGGTACCCTCAACACCCTCAGGACCCCATCACCCCCCTACGGATGCCACCAGCACCCTGGGGTGCCTCCACAGCACCCCAGAGGCCCCACCACCACTCAAGGACCCCACCACCCCTCAAGGGTTACCCAGCACCCCAAGGTCCACCTAACACCGACCCAAGCAGCCCAGCAGCACCCCAAGGATCCCACCACCCACCAGGGGTGCCCCCAGCACCCCGGGGCGACCCACCTGTGGTGTGGTGGGCC
>NW_010528921.1:0-335 GCF_000687285.1 Phaethon lepturus | reverse complement strand
GAGGACCCCCCGGGGAGGGTCAATGCCGATCTTGGGTGGGGACACAACACCCGGGGGTGACGTCAGGGGTCACCAAGGGTCCCGTGTGTCACCCCACCCCCACCCCGGGGTGTCGCATGGCCTCACCTGCTTGTAGAGCTCAAAGTGGGTGAGGGGCAGCTCCACGGCCTCCCGCACCTCCTGCTTCTGGATGTCCATGCCCCCGATGTCGGCGTACATCACGTCTGGCTTCTGGTCTGCAACGGGGACGGGCCATCAGCGGGGCACCCACCGGGGTCACCACGGGGGCCTCGGGGAGCGCTGGGGGCAACCTTGGCCGCCGGAGAACGGCCCCA
>NW_010528920.1:2772-5673 GCF_000687285.1 Phaethon lepturus | reverse complement strand
GGCCGTGGGGCTGAGGCTCCCGGTGCTCATGCTGCAAGGCCCAGCAGCAGCAAACCCACAGCCTGAGCAGAGGTGGGAGTGGGGCCACAGCTTGTTCCCACCCTCGCTGCTGCCCCGCTGGGAATTTGCCATGCGACTTGGGCCCTGGGATCCCACCACCTGAGATGATGGAGCCCCTTTTCATCTCTCCTTCTCCTCCTCTGCCCTGTCCCCCCCAGCCCAACACAGGACTTGGTCTTCACTGATTGCCAGAAGTGAAATTTGAGGAGGAAATGCAATTAATCTCCCTCCCTAGGTTTTGCCTAAATAGAGCTGAGCCTCAGCAGCAGCCTTGCTCTCTGCATTCCAGATGTCCTTTTTCCTCCAAAGGCAGCCTCCAGGCAGTGGGGAACCCAGCCCCATGCGATCATGGTCCCCCAGGTGGAGTGGCTCCATATTGCTGTAAAACTGAGCTGCACAGATCCTGCTTACAGACCTGCCCTTCGGTCTCCAAATGTCTATGCCGGGCTCTATCCTCCATCCTGTGCTTGACACACAAGGTCTGAGGATCCTGACCTGTGTGTGCAGGGTGGTTTGCGAGGCCGGCTTGGTGGCATGCCAGTACGGTCCAGCTTGGCTCTTACAGAGGTCCTGGGACATGTGGGATGCTGGGAGGGGAGCTGCGGCTGGAGCAGAACTGGGCAGCAAAACCTCATGAGCTCCCAGAGCAGGGAACTGGCCCCTCAGCTCTTGTTCCTCTTCTCCAGCTCCATGTTCCCCTTCCCCACAGGCAGCTGCACGCAGCTGGGTTTGCTGCAGTTTTGCCCCAGCCCTAGCAAGGAGCTGGAACAGGAATAGAAAAGTAGCACATGACACCCTGTCCCCATCAAGGGACCCTCCTGCCAGCCCCCACCACGCGTCCCAGCTGTCCTGGGTTTGTCAGAGCCTTGTGACCAGGGGGGAGAAGCGGGTATGGTTCAGGCGTGCTGTGTCTGGCACAGCACGTTGCCCATCTCGCCTGCTCATCCCTCCTGCAGCCAGTGGGCGCAGTGTCTCCCCAGTCACGGGCAGAGCTGAGTAGCTGAACCAGGGACTTGCAGCTGGGGCTGAGGAGCATTGCCCGTCTGACCAGGGCTCCAGAAAAGACAGTGACCAGACTCCCATGACTACAAGGTAAACTCCAGCCCCAGGTGCTCCTGCGGCAGGAGGGGGGTCATAGGTGAGCGCAGTCCCTGGGACATGGGGCTCCAGCATTCAGTCAAGGTTGAAGTTGCTGAAAACTGGAGGACTTTGGCTGGCAAAGGACACGTGTTCGAGGCTTTGCAGAATGAGTGTTATTGACCTGCTTGCTCCCTTCCAGGTGACTGCTGTGATGCCTGGACTGGGCTGCTGCCAGCTGCAACAGCCAGTCTGGTCCAAGGTGCCCCAAGGGCAAGGATGCTAAGGCCAGCTGTGCCAGCATGGAGAGCCAGAAGCCAGGGTAAAGCTGCAGGACACCAAGGGACGACATCCCTCCCAGCTCCTCTCTGCCCCATTCCTCAGGCTGCTCATGGTATCTCATATGTGGGACTGCTGGAGAGCTAATGTCCTCACCGGGCACAGGGTATTCCCCCAAACACAAAGAGGAATTGAGCACAGCCGCAGCACAGAGCAGGCTGCAGGGCTTTAGGAGCAGCCTGGTGAGCGCTTCCTCCAGTGAGACATCAGTCTGGGAGAGGTCCCTCACCTTATCCCAGCCCCTGCCTTCCTCCCCTCTCCCTGTGCTGGCTACTGGAATCAGCAGACCCTCCTTTGGGCCTGCTTCATTAATCCGCTGCTTGGGAGCTGCCAGCATGAACGGATGCTTTTCTGGCTGTGGAAAAGCCGAGCTCTGTGCTAACTCCAGGGGATGCACCCTCAGGGCTGAGTGCAGCATCCCTTGTGGGCCCCTGCCCCAATTCCCGAGCCTGGCACCCCAGCTGCTGTACCACCCCTCTCCCTGGACCCAGCCCCAGCTCTGCCAGGCCTTTCTCTGCGCCTGCTGCATCCTGTGGGATTACTCCAAAAGCCAGCTCAGGACGCAGCAGTGCCTCCTGCCAGGCTCCTCTGGCTTGGCAGTCCCACCCTGGGACCAACCGCAGAAGGACTCTCTGCCCTTATCTCCCAAAAACACTCCAGGAAAAGAACCCCAGGGGTGAATCCTGATGCCAATGGCAGCAGCCTCCCTCAGGCCACCCAGCCCAAGCAGGCAGCCCATTGGCCTGGGGAAGGAGGGGTGTGCAGCCCTGTCCCACGGGACCCCCCACCCTTACCAGGTGGGCAGTGGCGGACATGCACTCGGTGCTCTCCTGGGAGGCATTGCCAGGGCTGGGGCAGAGGATGGGGCGGGGTAGACGACGCCCGTAGAAGGCGCCGAGGATGCTGATGGTGGTCTTGCGAGGGCAGATGATGAGGAGCTGCTCCCCGTCGCAGGTGTGGATGGTGTGGTTCCTCAGCACCTTGCGCAGGTACCCTGGAAGGGGAAACAACGGACGGCGTTGGCTGGAGGAGGCACCGGGACCACGGCGGGGGGTGGGCTCCCAACAGCCGGTGGCAGTGAGGATGTCCTGGGCTGGGGCACTTACGGGGCAAATAGGACCAGAGTGGGGCTGTGGCAGAGAAGGCAGGCTTGCAGCAAATCTTATACCCAGCATTGCAGCCAAGAGGCTGGAAAGCAGCATGAAGTAGCCGAGCTGGTTGGCAAAGGGAAGTGAAAGCTGGAGGCAGGTAGACAGGCCAGAAAAAACATGTATGGGAGAATCCCACGAGGAGTAGTCTAGGGTTTAGAGAAAATCAGGGTTGTTATGGAGACATGGGGAGGAGAGCAAGAATGAGCCGGAGACAGCCACCCAGAGATGATCACCAGAGCCAGGGAGAGGAGGATGCTTTCTGTCACAGGATGCC
>NW_010528920.1:1779-2284 GCF_000687285.1 Phaethon lepturus | reverse complement strand
AAAGGCGTGGCTGTCCTGCCTGCCCTTAAGAGGGTTTAACTCGCAGCTATCAGCTCTGGCTGGTATCAGCTGTGCTGGGTGAGTGAGGAAGCTGTTTTAAAAAAAGCTCTGCAAGCTGCCAGGCATGCTCAGAGCAGGCACCGGTTGCCAGCGGAGGCTGAGGAAGCAGGAAAAACTGACAAAAAAGGATGTGTAGGGCCCTTGACAAAGCAGTTTGCATCAAGCCTTCGAATAAAACAGAAGCAAAGGAGAAACATCTTTTGAGGCTGGGAGGTGGGGCCAGGCAGGACGCTGGGCTGCTGGGTGGGTCACAGACCCCAATGCCCAGCTGTGGGGTCCTTGGAGGGACTCACACTCCAGCCTCAGCCCAGTGCTGGGGTCCAGGGCACCACACGCACCCTGCACCCCGCGTGTCAAGCTCCTCCAAACCAATACAAGAAGGTGCGGGTGCCGGCTCCCCTCCCCGTGCTTCTCCCTCTGCCCCTCTGCAAACCGATGCCAGGCT
>NW_010528920.1:1236-1762 GCF_000687285.1 Phaethon lepturus | reverse complement strand
GTCCCCGCCAGCCCTTTGGCACCCACGGCCAGCATCCCTCCCGGGGAGGTGTCAGCGGACATGGCTGGGAGCTGCCCCCGCTCGGAGTTAATCTTTCCCTTGGACACGGGAAGCTGCCGGCATTTCTCGGCTCCCTTCTCCTTGCAAGCATGGGATGAGCGAGTGGGAGGGCCACAGCCTCGCGCAAGCGAGCCCTTGCTCGCTCCTCTGCGTGCCAGAGGAGAGAGGAAAGGAGAGGCAGAGGAGGGTGAGTGGGAACAGACAAGCTGCTTCAGCCAGGTCAAAGCTGCAGCGAGATGCAAAGATGCTCCTTGGAGGACACAGAGCTGGATCAGCCCCTTGGGGTGCAGTGCCCACAAAGAGCGGGGCAGGACAAGCCCTGTACTGCCCTTACCTCTGGGCACTGGGGGCCGTGAGGGGCATGGACCCTGCCCAGGCCGCCGGCCCCCACCCGCTTCCTCCGTATCCCCTGCAGCAGCTCCACGCCGGCAGCCGCAGGCGGGGTCTTGTGCCGGCTCCACAGCTG
>NW_010528920.1:0-1195 GCF_000687285.1 Phaethon lepturus | reverse complement strand
CGCCGGCAGCAGCAGCCGGGCTCTTGTGCAGGCTCCAGAGCTGGCCGGGGCTCCGCTTCTGCCTGGCACCGACCCCAAACCCACCTGCCCATCCCCAAGACGGCTGGCAGTGGGGCTGCTCAAACCCGCCGCTGCCGGGCCAGCTCCGGGCACAGAGGGCTGAGCCAAATCCTGAGGATGGTGGGGGACACGGGGCAGGAATAGGGGGAGAAATGGATTTCCCCAAATCCAGCCTGCCTTGCAGCAGGCACCCTCCTCTGCTGCTGTGCTGGCTAGCAGCACCGGCAGTTTTTGTCTTCTAAAACCGAGGCTCAAACAGTGCCACAGGGACAGTGGTTTCTCCATCACACCATCCTGGGGCAGTGCGCAATTGCAAAGATGGTGGTTATTTCGGGTGAAACCATGGCAAGGAGGCTGCAGGCAGATTTTGCTAGTGATTCCGGTCACCTGCTGGTGCCGCTGACTCAGGCCTGCCGGTGCGGTTGTGCAGTTAGCTCTGCCCAGATGAAATCACATCCTCTCTGCCGCAGCCCGCCCTGCCGCGCTTGGCAGCGCCGTGCCGGGCTCTTGCACCGCCCAGGGCCCGGCAGAGCAGAGTGGGAGGTATGTGTGGCTGTTTCTAGAAGATCCCTCAGAGGAATGGCAGCCCCCAGGCACCCAGCCTGCCTGCACCCATCCTGACTGTCCCAAGCGCTGGGGAACAAGGGATCCCAAATTTCTGCCTTGGCTACATCTATAAGGCTCACCAACGCTGCACCCAGTGAGAGGATCTGGCCCTTGCTGTGCCTTGTGGCAGTGCACCCTGCAGTCTCACTACTCACGGGTGGCTCTGGCTGGGGACCACCGCCACCGGCTTCGGCCAGGGACCGCGTCGGGCTCCAGCCCATCTCCTCCCTCGCTTGCTGGGGAGCCCTGTGTGCTCCAGGAGCCTTCAGCTCCACACACTGCCCAGCACTGAGGGCACGAGCATCATGGCCAGGGGTGTCTCAGGAAGGCTCAGAGACTGTCTTAAGAGTTGGTTTTTTGCATTTCTGCCTCCAAACTGTCCAAGGGAGCGCAGCAGCAGGGGGGGAGCCGCTCCCTTGCTCTCATCGGGGCTGTGGGATGGGCACGGGGTGTTTCAGATCCCAGCCCTGCTGCGGGGATAAAAAACCCCAGTTTTTTTGGCAAACTCCCTCTGGCCTGAACTGATTTG
>NW_010528919.1:8643-8927 GCF_000687285.1 Phaethon lepturus | reverse complement strand
TCGCTGGCTCCCGCTCCGGAGCGAAGGCAGCTCCATCCCAGCCCGGGAGGCTGAGCTGAAGCCACGCTGCTCTTGCTCTTCCAGTGCTGACACAAAGCCCCTCTCCTGCTCCCAGCGCGGAGCCGAGCTGGCCCCCCCCAGCCGATCTGCCTCTCCGGCCTCTCACAAGCAGCGGCGCGAGGAGTTTCGCAAGCAGGAGCGACTCACATTCCCCGCAGCAGCCTCCCATCTTGGCACCTCTCTCCACCGCTTCCCCCGCCGTCCATGAGCTGCATTTGCAGATA
>NW_010528919.1:7940-8562 GCF_000687285.1 Phaethon lepturus | reverse complement strand
CTTGCTTTGGCTCCACGTTGATATGCACACAATATGGCCAGAGTTGCTCTGAATCGGACAATATTTGCTTTTTTGGAAAATAACAAGAAGCAAGAACCAAACGGGAGCAAGGTGGAGGCTGGCAGGGAGCCGGGAGCTGTGGCTGCGCAGAGCCTGGACTCTTTGAACCCAGACCATCATCTTCGGAGGAAGATACGGTGGCAATAAAGCCATCACAGCAGCCACCATCGCCTTCTCCTTAGCAGCACCCTCCTACCACCACCAGTCCGGACCAGCTCTCCCTGGCCAGCCTGCTCTGGTTGCTGGTGTTACGAGCACCCGTCCTGTGCCCACGAGTTCTCACAGATTTACAAAAGCTTTGGGTACCACCATGTGCACTTGGCAGCTGCCTCAGAGGGGATCAGCCCCAATCCAAGCCATTGGGGATGGAGAGGGGCAAAAGGAGACCATGAAGGTCCCAGCTGCCCCAGAGACTGGTTAACCTGGGTGCTCATAATCAGCTCCGAATCATTTGGGCATAAGTCCTGCAAAATCTCACGCTTTTGGGAGACCAGGCTCAGGCAAATCTCCAGCTCACCAGCAACTACACGGGAGCTGACCCACGCCTGCACTGAGGGAAAGA
>NW_010528919.1:1829-7903 GCF_000687285.1 Phaethon lepturus | reverse complement strand
AGAGGGAAAAAAGCTCAGGGTTAAGGCCATAGCGTGGGAAAATCCTTCTGCTTCCTCCTCTGCAACAGGTTTTTGGCATTTCGAGGCACACCAGGTCAGTCCATGTGGAGCCAAGAGCCCTTGGAAGACAAAAGTCTGCGCACTGAGTGATGGAGGACCTGCCACACCTTGGTCTGACAGGGTGGCTCTTCCTGATGGGTCACTACACTCGTCCCCACCCTGGGGCAGTGGCAGCACCTCCCTGGCATCTCCAGTGGTTGGATTTCCCCCTACTTGCAGTGGAAAGAGGAGGAAACCAAGCAGTCAGTCTCTGCCAGCTTCGTGGGGTTGGTGGCTGCTTTCCTCACCTCTTCAGCCTCCAAAATAAAGATTTTTTTTCTTTGTTGCAGGACTGGGGGAGTTGTCAATGCTTGCGTCCATGGCTTGACCGTATTGCAGCATGGTGTAGGACTCCAAGCTACCGGCCAACCCCGTTAGCTGTGTGTGCCTCGAGCCTGTGCTCACCCACTGCTCCAGGCTGCAATTACAGCTCAGAAACGAACTCCCCCAGCAGCGGAAGGGTTTATCGCCTGGAGATGGAGAGCGGAAAATGCAAATACCTTCAATCCAAAGTCTCCTAAAGAAACACATCCATTTAGAGCATCACTCATGTTTTACAGCCTCAGCACCTCCCAGCTATGCTGAACTTCAGTTTTCACATCCATCCCACCCAGCACTGCTCCAAAATCCCCCAATGCCACAAAGCCCGTTTGCCACTTCACCCCAAGATCACAGCACGTGACATTTAGCCCTTGGCTTCATTTATAGAAACCAACGAGCTCTCCCTGCCCTGCCAGCAAGCCAGTAACGTCAAGAGGCTGAAATCTGCTGGAGAAAAAAGCCTGCTTGCTTCCGAGTTACACACCAGTCTGCCCAGTGCCCTGTATGAACTGAAAACACCAGCATGCCCTCTGCATTCACTCGTTCGAGAGACCCAGCTGCTCAAACCAAAGCAGTCAGTCCCCTTCCCTTTATTCCACATCTCGAAGCCAGAGATGTAAATGTAAATGCTATATTTACTGCAGAGAGGATGGAACAGACACCTGGGACACACACATGGCGGGTTAAGAGGGACGAAGCGCAGCACACTGCGTTTTCGACAGCTCCTAAAGCATGCAGCTATTTGGACACAAGAGCATCCTCGTGGGTAACGCTGGCCAGGTGGGCCCGTTCACCTCCGCTCTCCTTGCCGCAGGGCCAGCTCAGGGGCTTGGAGGGCTCCCGTGGTGGGCTGGAAGGGATTTTGAAGTGCCTTTCCCATGCCCTGTCCTGAGCTGGGAACAGCCCTCGCTGGCCACTGCCAGCACACGTGGCCAGCCCTTCCCCAGGAGGGTCACCAGCAACGATGGCATTTTCTTTGGCGGCTGTTGAGGGTCTATCTCTTCGGTGAAAGGATGGGTTTTGGGGGGTGTTTTGCTTGATGCCACGTCAGGGATGAGTTTCCCCTCCCGGACCCTGCTTCCCTGAATGCCGCTGCACCCCTGATTAACACACCTCACAGCACGGAGAGCAAAAGTGAAAAATGTTCATTTACCTCAAAGATCGACACAGCCACTGCATTACTTAAGGACCACATCTCGAGAGCAGAATTTCACCCTTTGTAGCACAACAGATGTCCTGCACTGAGCCATGCAGCAATATTTAAATAAAAAATGGTGGCTGTACAATAGCCAAGTCATTTGAGAATTAAAGCGCTGGTATTTTTAGGCAGCCGGAGTACGTGTGGGAGAGATCTCAAAGTGCAGGCTGATGCCATTTGCTGCAGGGCAGTTAGAATTAGATTTATTGACGACGTGTGATTTGAAAGTGACACCAGTGCTCATGAAGAGCCATGCAGTGATCAGCAATGCTGGGGCTTATTTCAGCTTCATTTTAAGAGAAAAAAATTCTTTAGACACATGTAAACACAAAGGACACATAGAAGAAAAGCCATTTCTGTTTGCAGAGATGCTGTGATTGCCTTCTCCAAAAATGGCCACTGCAAAAGTCTTGTAACTAAATTAACTAGAAGCAGGTGATGAAAAGGAAAAAAAATGCTCTTTTTTTTAATATGGCAGCCCAAAAGTGTTGGCAATAATCCAGTTATTATCATCCAGGTTTTGATGCTGGGGAGGAGGCAAGAAAAGTCTTTTCTCTCCATCAAACACTAGCTGCTCTCTGGGCAGCACGTCTGGACATCAGACAGGTAACATCAGCAACGCAAACCCTTTCTGGATCTGGGCTTGAAGCAAAGACACCTCAGATCCGGAGAGATGAGCCTTCTGGCTGCAATTAAACACTTACTGGGTTAAAATGAGTTAAGCCGTGCTGTTCTGCACATGTTGACGGGAGAGCGCAAGCCCCCGGAAGGGTTCGGGGCGGCATCTCTGGGGATGCTGGCAGTTACCTCAGAGGCCATGCTCCGTCCCTCGTGGCCCAACGAAGCCCACGGGCACCTGCCTCCAGGTGCCGCGACGCCGCGAGGAGCGAGGACAGCAGCTCTTCGCAGGCAGATGGGAATCTCCAGGACTTCCACCCATGGCCCTCCAGCACAGCCAGGTTTTGCAAGCAGCGAAGCAGCAGCCAACGTTAGGTTCGCTCAACGCCTCCATGGGCCCTTCAGGGGCTTGAGTTTACAGCTCTCTGCCCCCCAAAGCCGCCCGCAATCCTCCCGAGCCTGCCTTTGCCACACGGACCCGGCCCTGCCCGCCTCCTCGCTGCAGGAGATGTGGGGATCGGGTTCCCCTTCGTCCACTCCAGTACGGCATCCGTGGTCGGACATTGCCGCCGCTGATGCCCCCAGCCCCGCAGCAACTATGAGGGTGGCACTGGGATGGGATCTCCACCGCAACCGGCCCCTCTGCAGGGGGATGCAGCTGACAGCGACGCCGTCCTCAGCTGGGGTGGGGAAACACCTTACCGGCACAACGGGATGGCAAAAGCATCGGCAGCACCACGTCCCAGTGATGTCCACCCTGGCTGACCCCCAACAGCCCTGGCCAGAGCCCAGCTGCGGTGACACCAGGAAGCCCCACAGAAACAATCTCTTGCGTGGACACGGGAGAAAAGCAGGATCTGGCCGTGCCGCCCTCACACTTCGTTCCCACCACCCCTTCCCGAGAGCAGGGAGCTCAGCGTCGCAGCGTGCCAGGGAAAGCGAACAGTGGGAGAAGATACTCAGCAGCACCAGAGCTACCTCATCCTGCAGAGAAACTGGCCGAGACACCACGGCGCTTCCCGAGCCTCGAAACGATGCCGTGCCCAAACGAGCCTTGAAACACTGCCCTGCACTCCCGAAATCCAAGTCGCACCCAGGGAGACCCACAATCTAGCTGGGCGCTCCCTTGGGTGGAGCAGGAATTTCAAGGCACGGTGCTTTCCACCACCCCAGGGACATGGGGCTCAGGCCTAATGCCCAAGGACCAAGGACAGGAAAGCGCAGAGCCCATATCCGCTGGCTGTGGGGCTCTGGCCTGATTTGAGCTCCCTGGATGGACTCGCAGGACGGTGAGACATCAAGGTGCTTTAGGAGAGCTCGCTCCCCCAAAATGAGACCGTCATCTCAAAACCTCTCCCGGAGAAATCACACTCGCACAAGGTACTTGCACGTTATGTGGGACAGTTTGGGACCAGAATAACTTCTTCTGCTGGCTGATCAACGTGTGAATAAATCAGCCACAGACAAAAATAACCTCTGGACCTTTTTTGACTTCTTCCTGCAAAACAGCTTGGGGGGGGATGCTAGAAAGGGGCTAAGATGTAGTTAGTCCAGCTGCCAAGCACTGAATTACAGGGCAGATTAACTGGGTTATTGAGGCTGTAAACTTTGTACACGCCCTTCTTTCCCCTCACTGTCTGCAGCCCCTGGCACCATGAATTTCTGCATGGGGAATAGTAGTAGGCACCACCACCAAACCTGTTTAACTCATGATTAAGAGCTTGAGATCAGGTTTATGACATCTGTGTTAATGCCACAGCAAGGCTATAAATACCCTTCCCGATTCTGGAAGCCAGAAAGGCCAGGCTTTGGCAGGAGAGGATCTGTTTGAGGACGCGCTGCGCTAATGAGGGTCCCGGAAAGGCGAGCACTGGGCTGGCGGTGTGGCCGAACATGCCCCTTTCCCCAGGCTCCGGCCGTCCGATACGCAGCCCAGCTCCTACCTCTTGGCTACCAAGCCCCTCAGGGCACCACGTGGCCACCGGCCCCGCAGCAGCACGTTTCTTCTGCCCCAGCACAATGGCCGCATCGTGAATGGTGCTAGCCAGGGAGGTAAAACCCATCTGTAATTATGGAGAAAATCCATTTCTACCAAGAAAAGGTGGAAACGAGAGCCTTAAACCAATGCACCCAGTGGATAGGCAGCGATTTTGGGAAGGGGTCCCTTCCCCTGCTGTGCCATCCTGCCCTGGCGATGGGTCCTCTTCCAGGCGGGAAGAGCATCCTCCCTGCTGCACATCCCTGCGGCACAGCACTCGCTATTTAAAGAAATCGGCCACGTGCCGTCAACGTCTCACCTCGCCGCGGAGCTGGGCCCATGCCCCGGTGTTTCCTGGCATGGCACTGCCTCCGCGACCCGCCGGCACGCAGCGGCAGGGCTTGGCACAGCTGATGCTGGCTCGGAGGCTGCAGGGGAGAGAGGCATCACACAGCAAAAACCCTGGGAACTGCCCTCTCCTGGAAATCGGGCGCAAGGGACAGGAGGATGGGGGAAATGAGCTCTCATCTGCCACTTGTTTTCTTTTTTTTTTTTTATGCAATTAAAGGCAGCCACCCAGCTGGTACCTCCTCGCGCTTGCTAAGAGAAGCGTGGCAGAAACTGAAAACCGGGAGCTGGGGAAAAAAAAAAAAAATCTATCTGCATTTCAGATAAATTCCAGCCTTGTCAGTCCTGCAGGATTACAGTGCTGGAGACAGCGACCCATGAGCTGATTTAAAACATCAGGGTGGAGATTCAGGAAAAGAAGGGCAACTTGGAGGACACAGGGTCAGTCCCCTCCTGGCCAGTGACTTTTGGTCCTGTCTTTTGGAAAGATTTGGCACCCAGCTCCAAGAACCCTCCAACTCCCTGCTGTGGGATGGAAATCGCTGCACCGCCTGCGCTGCACAGGGGCTGAGGGGCAGGCAGGGCTGCTCCACGCACGGCTTTGCACAAAAATGGGAGAGATGAACACCTCTTCATTCCTTAGGGCACCCTCTCCATGCAAAATAAACGGAGGGCTTTACGATGTCCCCACAAGGATTTTAACCTGCTTGGCCACAGCACAAACAGCAGTAAAATCCAATTATATCAGTGCAACTTTTTTTAGCAAAGAGCCTTGAATCATTTTTCACTACTTCTGCTCCAGATGGGCCCAAATGCAGACCTGTCCCCCAACGCTGCAGTTGTTTCATGTGATATTTTCCCATCCTCCCTCCCAAATGCCAGCTCGTGTGAGCACACCCACACGTGCACCCACCTCCAAGCCTTTTCAGTGTCGTTTGCTCACAGAAGAGTCCGTTAAGTGCTGAAAACTCCCAACCACGTCCCTCAGAAACCTGGCCAGGGCTTGGAGCCCGCTGCGGAGCCCACGCCAGAGCCCTCACCCTCGGTCTGGACCGTCACCCTTTCACAGAAAGCATCTGTAAAGTGGGGGGTTCTTATTGCATTTAACACCTCTCTGGGAAGAAAGCCAGGCAACGGATTCAACATCCTTCCCCTCCAGTTCATAGCCCGGAGATCTCCCAGCTCACTTTTGGGAGCCATCTGGGAAACCTCAGATTCACCGAAGCATTCTTTAGGAGGAAATTAATTGTAAAATACGGTTTCAAGGTTTGCTAAAGAATCCAGTATCTTTCTGCTTTGACGGAAAACATGAAATGGCCCTGCCCAGGCAGTGGACAGACACTCATGCCAAAGTTGTTCCCTGTCCTCAGAGAGTGGAGACCTCGAGAAGCATTTCCAGTTGGGTCCCAGTTTGGGTTCAGCACTCTCTGAGGCTCCAGGGCTGCCTCCCCCAGCTTCAGTGCAAACTCCCACCTCCAACACGGTGCCGGGCTCTCTCCCAGCACTGACTCA
>NW_010528919.1:0-1780 GCF_000687285.1 Phaethon lepturus | reverse complement strand
CCCCCCAGCCACAATCTCCCCACTCAGCACACCACGGCCCTGCCACCGGCCCAGCTCACACTCACTCAGCTCCCTCCTCCTCACACCGCTGTCCTCGTCCCTGTCCCTATCCCCCTGCACCCCAGCAGGAGCTGCCTGTAAGGGCAAGGCTTGCAAAAGGGGCCCTCAAAAAGATATGGACAAGGAGGTTTTCAGGGTGGTTTCTACTCCTGGCACCTTCCGAAACAACTGAGAGAGGCAGGAACCCAAATCTCCAGCAGGTTCAATCCCCCAGCATCTGCACTTCAACTGCTGGCGAGCGCCGCGGCACAGCTGGGCTGAGCCACTGGTGCAGAGCAAGACCCACTCGCCCTCGTCATGAAGCCAGAAAGGAGCTCGGTGACGGACGAGTCATTTAATCCCATATCTGCCAAGCCACAGCTGAGTTATCCACCCCGGAAAGCCAAATCCACCCATCAGTCCCACCACCAGTATCTCGGGGACCTGCCAGTGTAGAGGGTCCCCCCTACCCCCCAGCCAGTGATACGGGTCCCGGACAGCCTCCTGTCTGTCGCCTGGAGGAGATGCAGGAGGAGCAAGCACCGAAGGTGGGAAGTCATCAATGCACCTGGGTACCTCCGGGTGCTGGGGGACAGCACCAGCGACCTGTGCTGGCGGCTCCCTGACAAATCTCCAGGGAAGTCCCTACAGATCAGTCCCATTTCCCAGCCGACACCGTCCTGAGACGCAGGGAGCAGCACATCGTGGTGTCACCAAGAGCACAGATATCTGAGACTCCCAGACCATCAGAGCAACAAAGACACCAATTTTTCATCTCCTCTGAAGCCCGGGCAGCACTGCAACCAAGAAACTCCTGAACCACACAGAGACATTCACCCAGGTACCAAACTCCAGCTCACACCTTGCCTCTGTACCAGCTTGTGCTCGCAAAGTGGCGTGGTGGTGTCAAACCCACCAGGAGAAGCCCATTCTGGCGTATGAGCAGATGGTGGCAAACAAGCTTAAATGAATACTTTGCCAACCCTGACTTTGCCAAAACCAGGGCGTCCCCAGAAGGTTTTGCACAGCTTTAACAAAACCCAGCTTCCTAAGCCAATTGCTGTTATAATGATGCAATTTAGGGGATAAACAAGCCCGTAAAGGCTGGTGTTATTCAGGAGAAAATCATGGTGTCTGGAGGCAGCTTGCCACAGCCGTGATGAGACGGCACCAGCCTACAGAGGATGGGAACCAGTGTGAGCACAGCTGGAGCTAGCCAAGCTGGCCGGATGCTTGCTGGGCTGGTCCAGCCCCAAGTGCCGTGGGCATCCGCCCAGTGCCAGCATCCAGGCTGGACCAGCTTGGTGAGCATCTGCCCAGTTCCAAGCTGTATCAGTTTGGCAGGTATTTACCTGGTGCCGAGCTCCTGGCTGAACCACCCCACAAGCCCCTGTCTAGCGAGCATGCCCATGAGCCGGTCCAGCCCGGAGCCCGGTGCCAGCCAGATGCTCACTGGGGCCGCTGGAGCTCAGGGCTTGGCTCTGGGTGGGTGCTCGCAGGGCGGATGCTCGAGGGCTGGAGACAGTACTGAGGGAGGCGGGAGCATACAGCACGGATCAGAGGAGCAGGAGAAGGCCAGGGTAGGACCAGCCTCCCCAGGGTGCCTGCCTTCCCCCTCAGCATAAGGTGGAAGAATGCGGGGGGTGCAAAGTGATACCTTGGGACCATATTGGGGGGCTGCCAGGGGCACAGAGCAGCTGAAAACCAAGGACCCCCCTCCCCATTCCTGCGTTACAGGAGT
>NW_010528918.1:0-7188 GCF_000687285.1 Phaethon lepturus | reverse complement strand
GTGTCAGCGCGTGCGGAGAGGTGGCCGGATGGTTACTCCGAGACAGGATCTCGCGTGACCGCAAAGCCCAGAGCAGCCGAGGTCAAAGGAAAGAGGAAGTCGAGTCTGTTCTCATTTCAGGGGCTTGAGGTGAGGTCAGGCAGACGTTTTTAGGGGCAGCCGGCTCCAGAACTCGGAGCAAACAGAGATGATGATGCCGTTTGAATATGATTCAGACGGCAAAGGTATTTAAGAGCTTAGTTCCCAGTTGTTTCAAAGGGAATTAGGGACCCCTGCGAGAATTACCTCGGGTCCCGGTTCCTGAGGGAGGTGGCAGTGACGAAGGTCACGCCTGGCTTCAGCCGACACCTAATGGCTTCCTGCAAAAAGCAGCAGTAATTCAGCTGGCACCAAATTAGCACCTTACACCACGGGACCCACTTCCTCCACCTGAAGCACCTTGTGCCCCCGTTTGCTGTAATTCCTGCAGCGTGCACGTGCTGTGTGGATAATTACCAGGAAAAGATCATGGCCAGGCTGGGTATCTACACCGAGGCTGGAGGGAGCCAGCTTTCCGATGGCACGGCTGCGAAAATGTCACCCTGAGCGAGAACTTTGAGTTTAGAGCCTGTGTTTTTATACCAAATATTTAGTGTTTTCTCCTTCGCCGGCACTGGTTACTGATTGACTACGAGTGACCTCCAACTGCCTTATTGATTTACAGCGGCTGTCAAAGGCCAAAAAAATGAGCCCCGTGTCCAGGATCTGAGAAGTACTCTGAATGGAGGTTGCACAACCGAATAAATGTTCTGCCAGTTCTTTAAATCTTGAAAAAGAAAAAAAAAAAAAGTCAGCTTGAGCTCCTGATCTACAACGCAAACACCAGTGGGGTATGAAGATAACGCTGCAGTACTAGCGGACGTATTTATTAGCCAAAAAAGTGGCGCAGCCTGTGTAATTCACAGCTATTTATGGCTGGGCAAATGATACGACACTCAGGCCCGAGAGCTTAGAAAGCGAATGGAAAGTCTTCCAAATGCTGCTACGTGGTTCAGGTTTCAAAGTCGGGAAACTCTCTGATTTCGGCGTTTTCCTCTGTGTGCATCCCTGTCACCACCTTTCTCCTCAGCCAACGCTCCCCGGCGCCAGCCTGCGCGGGTGCTGACCCGTCCAGCCGCTGCATCCTCAAGACCCCAGCGGCACGCTCTGGAAGGTCTCCAAGCCTCAGGCTTGCTGGTGGACCCAGACCTGCACGTGCTGCTGAAGCCCATGGCCACAGCAGCTCTGAGCAAAACCCGACGGACGTGAGTGTCCACGTTTCGGGATTACAGCCAGTTTGGGGTGGGGACAAGCCTCCTCCGGACCCCACTCTGGGGCATGAGACACTGGTGCTTACAGGGTGGAAGGGGCCATGGGTCTTGCCCCGCCAGGCAATTCTGCCCCTTCTCATTTGTCCCAGCGATGGCTCCAAATGCAGGAGAGGAAAGGAGAAGGCAGGAGTAAAGAGAAAGAGCAAAATATTCACCCAGAGGGAGGAGGGGGAGCATTTTTTCATCTTAAACTGGCGTGACAACATGGTAGTTGGACTGGATTAACTGGCGTAAGAAGGAACTACCCTTCTTACCCACAAAGGGGTTTGTGCCTTCTCTTCCTCCTTCTCTCCGCTCCTGACACCCAAACCAAGGGGGTTATTGTAACACGTGTAAAGGACATGACTTCCTCTACCGCTTGAAATACATAGAAAAACAACAGGAATAAATCTCCGGGATCAGATGGTATTCACCCAAGGGTAAAGTACTCACGTAAAAAAAATTGCTTAACCATTAACTGCAGTGGATAACCTTTGCTTCAGTCTGCAGCAGGACCCGAGGATGGAAGGTGGCAAACATGGGGCTAATTTTAGAAAGGGGTTCCTGGGGGCTGGGTATGAAAACTCAGCGAGACTGGTAGAAACTGTAATAGAGGATAAAACTCACAGCTGACTGACAAATATGATGCAAAGAGGAAGAGTCTGTGGACTTCAACAGAGCGAATTGATGCTCCGTAACACTTAACTTTCTTTGAAGTGATCACGAGGACAGAGATGGTCCAGCTGATAGAGTTGACTTGGATCAAGGCCTTAAACAACTTCCTCCCCCAAGGCTTTTAAAGACATTTAGCTGTCCTGCAGGGAGAGGTAAGGCAGTCTCTTGAGTGAACGACTGGTTGAAACATTGGAAAGGAAGGGTGAGACCGAAAGGTCAGCTTTCACAATGAAGGGAAGTCGTCGGCAGCATCCCAGGGGACCTGTGCGAGGGCCTGGGCTGCTTGAGGTAGATGGCCTGGGGGAGGGATGGGAGAGGTGGGTTACAAAGGTTATTGTTGTTGAGATCAGGTTATTTAGGGCTGACCGTGGGGAGCTGTAGAAGGGCGTCGTAATACCAAGTGACAGGATGATAAAGCAGCAGATGAAATGCAATATTGATTAATATACATGGCGGGGAAGTGAGTCCTCCTTGTGCATCCCTACGAGAACTTCAGACAAGCCTGCCTCTGGAGTGCAGGCAGCCCCCCGCGCAGCTCCTGCGCCTCGCACCTCTGAAACAGCACCAGCGGCTTGAGACTTGCAACACTCCCATTCATAAGCACAAAAGCCTACGAACATCTTAAAAACCCAGCAGCGCTCGCACATGGTGCTCTGACTGGGTTGGTTACTGCCTTGCTAAGAAAACGCTACTTGCTGTTAGAGGCTCGCTCCTAAGATCACCAGATAAATCTCAGCCACATCCCAGTCCCATAAAGTCAAATCTTGCTACAATGGGAACCTTACCTCCGTTTGCCCCCACCACAAGCACTCCGGGCCGCAGGAGGGCTAACGGTCACAGTCACAAACCCTTCCAACTCTGGAGCCCCGAGACTCTTTAGAAGGTGTCCCGCAACTGCTGCATCTAAGGTGCTTGGGGAAGACGCTGGAAATCACAAAGCTCCGTCTAGAAACGACTCCAAGGTTGGCCTTGGCCAAGTGACTCCATCCCTGGACAGAAAGCAAGGTGCAACCAGGGTATTACAGAGACAGCTGTGGGGCAGAGGAGGTCTCACTGTCCTCAGCAGGACTCACCATATAAACAGGCAGGGTCAGGTTCTCCATCCAGCAACGTCCAACGTCTAATTTAATTACACGAGCCCAAACCAAGCACTGGCACCAACTGGCCACACGCGCAATCGGTGCAGCCACCATGGCCCTGCATGGAGGACCCACGGTCTTCCTCGCACGGCCACGTCTTCCCACTTTCGCAATATTTGGGGTGCAAAGATAAAAAAACCCAAAACACCTCATCCCTCGACACTGAAATGACGTCAGATCGCTGGAAATTGGGGCGGGAGCGTCCAGCTACTCCCCGCGCCTGACACGAGGTGGCGTGTGGCATCAGGGTTTGGGGACCTCGCGGTGCCTCCGCCGGGCTCCTTTGCTTCTTCAAGCGAAGCATCCTCCGGGCGTGCTTGGATTTGCCTCGCCCTGCTTAATTTAACTGTTTCACAGACACTTGGCTGCATAAGTGCGATTTTCTAAGTGGAAAGCAACGCACCCCCCCGCCCCGAGCTGATTTCATCCTTGTCTGGCTAGTAATAGAGCTGGAGAGGTTCTAGGTTTATCAGGGGGAAAAAAAAAAGATATAGTAGGGAACGCGATAAGGCAATCAAAGCCATTTCCAGAGCTGCAGGAAAAAGACACAATGTGTAATTTATCTGAGGCTTTTTCTCTCCCTGTTTGCAGATTGCAGGGTTTCTAAATATATTGGTCACAACCTCAAAACTATTCATGAATCTCTTCAGTGAATAATACTTGACCTGCAGATCATCCAAAAAGTGAATATTGCAATCAAATCCTCCATTTCTGCTGTAATTTGTTGTAGCTAACAGATGCATACTGCTCAGGTCATTAAGTCAGGATAAAACACAGGCTGTATATTTGATTATAATATTTGCAGTTCACAGTCGTTACTGTGCTAGCTAGCCCCAAAAGTCATCTAATCAAGAGATGGGCAAAAGTCTCTTACCTCTGACATAACGAGATCGCCACTTTTATCAGCTGGTTTGGCGCTCCGGTGAAGGAGCGGCCGTGACAAGCGCGTGCGGCCGGAGCCGCGCCGCTGGCAGGCAGCGTACAGACGCCGCAGGCTTGCACACACTCAGCAGAGAATAAACACCGATTACAAGGAAAGAGTTAATGGCTTTCTCAGATCTACTCACCGAAGAGGTGTGATAAGCAGGACTTAACACCAAAATCGCCTTATCTATTGGGTCTCCGATGATGCTTTTCCCCTGAAAACACCGGGAGGAGGGTGGGGTGGGCATTTTCCTCCTCGACTGTCCAGCCCATGTCTGTGCTTGGGATTATTTACCGTGTCTGTATTATGGGGCTGCCTGGAAGGTGAACGGTGAAGAGCGACGGAGAGCTGCAGCTCGCCTGCGGACAGCTTGCAGTCCAAACAGCAGGGTGGCAGGACGGAGCGAGTGGTCCCTCGGTGCCGCGGCCCGGCAGAGCATCCTCGTTCCCGGCCGCAGAGGCTGGCGGGGCTGAACCACCTTTCTGCCATTGTTACTTGTTGGGCTTTCGGTTGCAGAAATATCTAAGCGCGCTGGCAACCCGAAGCATTTAGGGATCATGAGTCACATCTTCCGGTGCCACGAACCTGGCTTTAAAATCTTGTTATTTCTTTTAAAGAAATAAATTCTTAGGTGTTTCGTTCGTTCTTTTAATTTGCCTTCAGATGGCAGAGCCTTTTGGCGACCACAGGTTTGCGCTTTCCTTTGCCACCACCGGCATTAAACGTATACTGTTTTTCTCACTTTTATTTGTGAATGGAAGTTTAAGGTCTCACTTAGTCTCGGAATCTCCAAAGCAGGAGCTTTCGGAGAGCTGCCAGCCGTGACAAGCCTCGCAGGAGGGCCAGGAGGAGCAGTGTTCCCACCGAGGGACTTTCTGTGAGCTGTAAAAAAAGTTTTCCCCGCGATGGGACGCTCTGATGCGTTTCCCTGGGGTGGTGGCTCTTTGCCTGCTCGCTGTAGGTGTGCTGGGCGGGAAGCGGGTTTTGATGATGGTCTTTTTGACTTGCCTTTTGTTTTCCTGCAAAATTATTAGCCCTTGTGGCTCAGCAGTGTGTGCTGGCCCAAAATCCTGCTCCACAGCCCCCCGGTCACCCAGCCCCTCGGTCGCGGGCCCTGGGGATATGTTCGTCCCCAGATGCACCTCTACACCTGTTACTTAGCGACTCAATTTTTCATGTTTAGCTATAGAAGTTTTTCAGCGGACAAAAATTGAAGGAGGATTTGCTGCTCCCACCCTGGCAGGAAGATTTACACATGAGCTAACGGTTTGTAACAAATACAGCGCAAGATAGATGGAGCTGCTTCTCTTGTTCACAAATTATTCACAGACTATGGGCTTGAAGAGGAAGAAATTTTTCCCCTGCTTTTTGAAATACACACACATGCATTTTTTTATTATTATTTATGACTACTTTCACTGTAGAATACACTCCTGAGAGCATCTTTTGCAGAATTATTGCAGCTCACAGGTTGTTTAGTCAGTAATCTGGAGAGAGGACAGGTTAGGGGTTTTACTTTTTTTTTTCCTTTCTCCTTTTTTTAGTAATTGCCTTCACCAGTGAGACTTTTGTCACGGGTTTCAGCCTCTGGGCATTACAAGGTCAGAAAATTTAAGTTCCTGGCCTCCACTTTTCTCGCCAGTCTGCTCCAGGGAGCGTATCGCAGAAACAGCTCCTGGATTTTGCTGGGCGAGCACAGCTCCTTAAATCAAGCTCCAGGGCAAACGCTCGCGACCGACCACTTGAGAGTGCGTTCTGCAAGCTTTCCCAAGCCTGATGGAAAAAGTGCTGCTTCTAGAAACGTTTCTGGCAAGAAGGGAGGTTTCTAGAGCCTCAGGTGCCGCCGCAGGAGGAAGCGGTGGGAGATGGACGCGGTAAATAGAAACAGGGAGCCCCGACACCCTGGAGGGCTCAGGAAGATATTTCTAGGTAGGACCTTTGGAGTTTTGCTTATATTCCATATTTCCCATGTAAGGGACTAGTTTTCTTTTTCTGGACAAAGCTTTCTTTTCCCTACTTCCATAGCTAGCCTTAAAATGCATCTCCATGCACTTGGCAACGCCACGAGTGGGGGCAGATCCTCTACCCCGCCGGGCTACAGTCATACGTATTTGGAGTTTTCCCTCTTGGCCAGCCAGGTCAGGGAGGCAGCTCCAAGCCTCCTTCTTGTAGGAGTCACGCAGCCCTGTGCAACGGGCGTTGCTACGGTCTGCCTTACAAAATCTAACAGTTCATTTAAAAAAAAAAAAATTAAAAAAAAGAGACATATTATATCCTTGCCCTGACTATCCAGACGCTGCTAGGTGCTAACTAGGTCACTATTCAAATCCCTGTCTTCGTGGCTCATGTGTTCCAGATGTGAGCACGTGTGTCTACGTTACGTATCGACTTGTGCAAATCATGTAACATATGTAAAACTCATCGGCCTGTGAGCTGAGCAAATACACAATCGGTCTGCGAGTCCATTACTGGTAGGAGCAGATGGGTTGCCTGCTTAAACAAATGCATTTGCAAACTCCTCTAGGTCTGCTTTCAAAAACACCAGTTTGTTTATTTAACGTGGTGTAGCCAGGCTCCTGCACTCTCTGCTCACCGAGCCTTCCCCGGCCTGGAGTTCAGGTGCTTTCATTTTTGCGTAAAGAATATCTGAACATGAATACGTTTTTGCAAACATAACTAAAAGAAAAAAAAGGTTTCTTTTGATTTGTAACGCAGGATACCTTCACGCACTGTTAATTGGAAGCATCTATAATACGTCAGTCTGAGGCAGAGCAAAACAGACACGGAATAAAAATATCCACGATGACCTGGACCTGCAAATGCTGAGTGACTTCATGCTCTGGAGCTGAAGTGTCTTCAACGAAATAATCTTACTCATCCCTTCCGGAGCTGCACATAGGGGGTTGCTGGTGTTAAAAGAGCACGGGAGGGAAATAAAAAGCTACATTTTCCCTTATTCTGCTGCTGCATCCGCAGCTGACAAGAAGTCAATGGGCTGGGGAAAAGCACATTGCTTTGCTTTGCGGCTGCTGGGGGGGGTTGCTTGTTCACCTGGGGGAGCCCACGTCCACCCAGCACAGTCCTCGGCCCCGGCTCGAGCGGCCAGCTCGCACAGCCACGC
>NW_010528917.1:0-209 GCF_000687285.1 Phaethon lepturus | reverse complement strand
GTGCTTCCCTTCCACTGGAGGGACTGGGGAAAACACTACCTGTGCTCCTGATCCTTCAACCAATCGCCCCAGTGCCCTGAAGTCCCTTTTGTTCACTTATGGACTTCTCTCCGCAATCCCATCACTGCCAACCTGCATAAGAAATAGGGGGTAATAATCAGTGGGCTGAATCAGACCCGGGAGTTTCCTAGTAACATCTCTCACCCGGG
>NW_010528916.1:308-2797 GCF_000687285.1 Phaethon lepturus | reverse complement strand
TATATATACTTAAAAAATAAAATATTTAAAAAAGAACTCCATAAAGTTGAGTGTCTCTCCTGTCCACTGGTCACTTCCAAACACCGTTGTCTTGACTTTGCCTCTGGTCATTGTATTTAAAGACAAGAGGTTGAAAAAGAAAGAGATAAAACACAGCATTCTGGGATTTTTGTACAGCAAAGGTGTATCCGTTTCAGAAATTCTTGTTAAAATTATACCGCACTTCCCAATCTACCGCTAGTCTGTTGTATGTTTCCACTGGGTTATCAAGATGTGAAGAGCTACTGCCTTTGCGATTTTCTACAGTGAATATATATATCTGTACAGAGGTATGTATATATATAAATATATATGAAGATCTATATGTATACGTATCTCTCATTCTCCTCTCTCTACCTAACTGTGAAGGATTTTTATTGGGCAAAATAAAATGGAGAAAGGCCCCGTTTTAAAAACCCGACTGTGTGGCTTGTCTGGTTGTGTTGTGGGTGGGAGAAGTGGCAAGAGCCACGTGCGATTTCGGGAGGGACCCGCCGCCAGGCTGGGGAAACTGCAGGGAGATGGCCCTACGAGGGACGACCGCAGCTTAGACACACCAGCACCCTCCAGTCGGGCGATTCCTCGTAGCTCCCGTCCTGGATGATGGAGAGCAGCCTGGCACGGTGAAGTGGGAGGGGAGAGGTGGAGGTTGCCGGGAGCAGAGCCAGACATTGCGCATGTCCATGTCCAGATGGGATGTTCCCCAGTCCTGCTTTCCAGGGACACAAGGGCTGCTCTGGCTCTTCAAGCGCTTGAGAAGAAGCACCACAAGGCCACTGTGGTGGCCGCAGAGCTAGACAAGAGGTTTGTGTTTGAGGTCTCACCTCAGTCTGTAGCTCAGATCCCCATGATGTGTCTGGAGCCACTGGGGATGTCCCAGGGCTAACTGAGAAAGACACAGGCTGTACATTGGTCCCATAGCCATGGCATCTCCCAGCCCCACGCAGCTGTCCCAAGATCTCCAAACATTCATGTAGGTGACTGAATTGCTCCCAAGCCCCCCAACACTGGCTCCCAAGCCCACCACCACTGGCTCCCAAGCCAGGCTCAAACCTGAAGGATTTCCAAATGAGGACACACTGGGGAAGAGAAGACCCAGGTGAAGATGCCAGGCATGCTCCTGCAGCCAGCCGTAGTGGTGGGAACCCAGCATGAGCTAATCCGCCTTCCTTCCCGTGCCAAGACCTTGCTCAGAGCGGCCACATCTCCCATTGCAGCATCTTTCTGGGGTTTCCCCAGCTCTGGGGCTTGAAGGCTGCCACCCCCAAAGAAACCTCTGCCGTGCTGAGGCCGTGAGGCTGGGAAGGGAGATGGTTTGAGGCAGTGGCTGTCCGGACTACAGGGATCGGGGCAGGGAGGTGTAGGATGTCCATCGATGGGCATGCCAGCACGGGGTTGGAGAACAGGGCTGCTTCGCTGGCACAAGCCCTTCATGCGGCTGAAGGAGTGGGAAACACAAGCAGTGAAAACACATCAAATTCGTGTTGGATGCCCAGATGGTTGGGGTAGGGAGGCGGATGTTGCCAGGGAGGTGGTTTTGGAGGCTGACCCCCAGCTGAGGTCTGCTTTGCCTTCCCTTGTAACCAGGGAGTTAACATGATTAACGTTATTATTTTATTTATTATATACAATTTTAATATTTACAAGTTAACATTCCCTCACAACCAGGAGTTGACAAAAAACCCTGCCAATTTCCAGGTTTTTATTCAAATTAATCCCACCCCAGCTGCTTTGTCAGTGTCACATTAAAGCAACAACCAAATCAACATTATTTTTCTAAAAACCCCAACAAATCCAGCACTTTTCCTAGCACCACCTTTGCTAGAGAGGTCTCCTTTCCTCCCATGACAAAGCTCATGTCTCCCAGGGTAAGGCAAACCTGTCCGGGATGCAATGCCTTCTCTCAGATGAGGTTTAAGGCCCAAGGTGCCATCAGCAACACAAGGCTTTTGTTGCAGCTCAATGCAACCAGCATGGCTCTCCTCCAATTCCATCTGGAACTCCTAAAGACGTCATTTCCTCAGTTGCCAGAGGATAAAAGGCTGATGTGATGGAAGAGTTGAAAAAGAAATTCACCTCGCAGGAAGATTAAGAAAGGATGCTAAGTGCTAAGTAAGTCTATGTGTCAAGCCTTGCTTAATGCATTTCCATGCTCAAGGGCTTATTTAATTACAGCTTGCCAATGCTTAAAACTTGTAGTGGACTGGAGAGGTGCCTGGGCACACTGGAGCTGTGAATATCTGAAATATTCCAAAGCTGTCTAGCCACAGCCATGGCCAGCTGGCTCTTGGTAGCCCTGCTTGAGCAGGGGTTTGGACCAGATGACCTCTGGAGGCCCCTTCCGACCACAACCACCCCAGTTCTGTTGGTAAGGCTGTGATGAAGAGTGTCTGACGAGACATGCGCCTCCACCACACTCCATTCACCTCCCCAATCCAGACCGGTGCAGA
>NW_010528916.1:0-224 GCF_000687285.1 Phaethon lepturus | reverse complement strand
AGCCACGCTCTGGCCACCAGCCAGGATCCTGTCATGGCCCCCTGCATCCCAGGGCCTGCTCTGCCCCACAGCCCACAACCAGCTCCTTGTGAGGTAAAGCCACCCCAGCACTCCCAGCAGGCCGACGGGGAGACGCGCCCAGCCAGGCCACTGCTGGTGGGGCCCAGGGGTTGGTCCCTGGGTGGGGGGTCCTGCAGGCTGCGGCCCAGCTCCCCAGGGCAGCC
>NW_010528915.1:259-644 GCF_000687285.1 Phaethon lepturus | reverse complement strand
GGAGGGTCTTGGACTCTGGTTCTGATTGGGATCCGGTTCCTCACTGTTTTGGTAATATACCCTTTTTTTTTCTGCTGGTGTATTTTTTTATGCAGCGTAGCAATGATTAAAATGGTAATCGGCTTCACTCTGGCTAACTGCATTTCACAGTGAACCTGTTTGTAGAACAATCCTCTCATATTTTCTTACTGCTGGGCTATTAAGCTAAGGGCAGCAAAAAGAATTTATGGTTGTTGTTTTCAGTGAGGTTTAAATATTTACTGGTTTTGGAAACTATACCTGGGAAATGCAGAGGGAGGAGCAGTCTGAAGGAAGCCCGGGGAGCCGGCGATGGGGAGTCCAGCCCCTCGGCGTGCACGCTGCAGCGGTGGTACGCGCCGCCCTG
>NW_010528915.1:0-227 GCF_000687285.1 Phaethon lepturus | reverse complement strand
TGGTACGCGCCGCCCTGCGTCGTGCCGCGCTGCTCGCCACCCACCCCTCTCCTTCTGCAGCCCTCAATGGGGACAACGTTGTTTAAACCCTTCAGTAACCCTGTGATGGGGTTCAGGAGGTGGATTTTGGGGGTGAAATCATGGGGCTGTCCACCCCCTGCCCCATGCGCAGCATGTGCTCGTCGCGCCCCTCCATCGGCCATGAGCACCGGGCGTGTGCTGTCCTC
>NW_010528914.1:880-1081 GCF_000687285.1 Phaethon lepturus | reverse complement strand
CCCCTGCCAGGGCCGCTGGCCGGCCCCCCCACTCACCGCTCCAGCGAGAGCCCCCAGGCGATGACGGAGACATTCTCGGGCAGCCCCATGGGCAGCAGCATCTCGGGGCGGAAGACCCCCGAGTTCCCCACCTCCACCCACTTCTTCAGCCCTGGGGGGTGAGGCGGGGGACCCCGCCCCACCGCGGCGGGAGAGGGACAC
>NW_010528914.1:0-294 GCF_000687285.1 Phaethon lepturus | reverse complement strand
GCTGCGTGATGCCTGGGGACAGAGGAGGGTGAGGGGGGCCCTAGGGAGTCTCCAGCCCCCCCAGGGTGTCCCCCATACCCAGCTTGGTGAAGAACTGCCGGAGGATGCCCATGAGGTGGCCAAGGGTGAGGCCGCGGTCGGCCACAACCCCCTCCACCTGGTGGAACTCTGCTAGGTGCGTGGCGTCCAGGCTCTCGTTGCGGAAGACCCGGTCGATGGAGAAGTACTTCACCGGAGAGAACTTCTCCTGGGAGGCGGCAAAGGAGGGCTGGGGTCAGGTGGGGCCCCCCAAAA
>NW_010528913.1:4241-4616 GCF_000687285.1 Phaethon lepturus | reverse complement strand
CCAGCCCACCGCTCAGCACCAAGACCCGCTGGCATTTGCTGCGAGTGTCGCCGGTGAACCTGCGGACCTACCAGACCTTCCCCTCGGGGAAGAGGGTCACCTCCCAGGAGAGAGAGATCCGAGACAGCTTTTTCGAGTATCGAGCCTAAGCTGTGGCATCCACCCTGCCCTCGGCAGAATCCCGGTTTTCCAGCCGGCAGAGGAGCAACAGGAAAATAAAGGAGAGGGAGCTGCCTGCTCTCTCGGCTCCGTGTGCCAAGGGGACCTGCTTGCCTGCGGCAGGGATGCTTTTTGTCTGTGGCCTCCAAGGAGAGGGGGCAGCTGCCCAGCATGCAGCTTCTTCCCTTCGGGATGATCAACGGGCTGAGGAGAGGT
>NW_010528913.1:2304-4119 GCF_000687285.1 Phaethon lepturus | reverse complement strand
CTGCTCGTGGCCGGGAGGGGTCACCCAGGACCCTCTCACCTGGGCTGGGACGACTGCTGAAGCGCTGCAATGGTGGGGAAGAGCACATGGACTCCATCGTAGTCACCAGTGGCCCGAGACGGGGTGATGAGCCTGCGGACGGCACGAAATCATCCAGGGTAACGAAGACAAGGGCTGCCCTCAGGAAGATGTTGCTAAAGCATCTATGGGGCTCCCAGCCCAGCGGTATCCCCGCCAGACCATGGGTTTACAGCGGGTGGGTGGCTGGCAGTGGTCACAAAAGCAAATCAGACCACAGGAATTATCAGAAAAAGAGTGGGGAGCAGAGCAGGCAGCATCGGGAGCCAACGGGGGTTTGCCCTCCCCGCTGCCTGCACACGGTGTGGCCGTCCTGCCTCCCGGAGATGCGGGAGCGGGAGAGGGTGAGATGCCGGAGCAGGAGAGGGTTCAGAGAAAGGCATCGAAGCAGCTGGGGGTCCACGTGGTACCCCCGCAAGAAACGGCCGTGCCTGCCAGAGCCCATCAGCCTGGATGAGAGAGGATGGGGGGCAGGACAGAGGGTCGGTGGGGTCGGTTGTCCACCGTCTCATCCTGCAGAAGAGCTGAACGGGCCCACGGGAGGTTACCACAGGTCAGGTTCAGCGCGAACCCGACGGGGTAGTTCTAAACCACCGGGTTCCCCTTCCCAGGATGCTGCGTGCAGCAAAATTTGGCATGGTTTCAAGAAGCTACCAGAGAAACTGGTGGAAGAAAACTACTCTCAGGATGACTGACTGCAAGGCCAGCGAGTCTGGGGTGGGTATGCTTTGCCAGGAGGAAGGCATTCCCCTCCGGGAATGGGCTCGTGCTCCCTGGAGAGCACGTTAGGGTGGGTTAAGCCACCCCAGGACAGCGTCCCAGCGTGGGCAAGGGGCAGCGCGCAGCCTTTGCCCTGCTTAATTTGTTTGAGAAGCCCTGTTTTCTCCTGTGATTTTGGAAGTGGGTGACACGGTAGGGCACGGACGGAGTCTGTCACTGGTGCTGGCAACTGGGGCTCTGCCCCTCTGTGCCCCTCATCCATGAAGGTTCTGGCACCTTTGGGCCACCAGCGAGCACCCTTGCAAGTCATGCCCATGCTTGAGAGACATCTGGTTCCCTCTGAAGAGCATTTCCCTGGGTGTCAGCCTGTGCCCCTTGCCCGTGGGGCTGGGGAAGGGGTCCTGACCCCTCTTTTGCACCATTACAGGCAGAGCTCCGTCTCCTGCCCTGCTGGGAGGGAGCGCAGAGGCAGCAGGTCCCGCTCAGCCCCGGCACCGCTTCGCACCCTCGCCCCGCTTCCACCTCAGCTGCGTCCCCAGGCTTTTTCCTACCCGGCTGGTTCATAACCAGCCTCCTGCCTGACTCCCATGCCGGATCTGAAACACAAAAGTACCCCAGCAATAAGGGGCTCTTTGTAGCAGCTATTTTGGAAAGCCAGACATGGTTTTCAAAAAAAATAGTCTTTTTTTTTTTTTAAGTAGCTTTTTATTGACTTTTTTTCCCCTTGCTCGCTGACATCTGAAGTGAAATAACCCTTTTAAACTTATCTCCTCATCACTCCCCAGCCAGCACATCTCATCGAGTTAAAGCAAGCTGATGGGGACTAACTACTGCGGCACTTCAAAAGCTCAGGCTTAACACACCAAGAAAAGCCCTCATGTATTTTAGTGCATTACTAAAATCACTTTAAACTCCTGTCAGGTCATCATTTGCAGGGAGACAGAGCTGTGCCGGCTTTTTAGGGCTTGTTCCTTGGCCAAGACCAACCACGCAGCATGTACGGTGGGGGGAGGCTGT
>NW_010528913.1:0-2273 GCF_000687285.1 Phaethon lepturus | reverse complement strand
TGGTGGGGCCCCCAGCCACAAGGAAGAAAGTCGCTTGGAGCCAGTGGTGCAAAAGCCAAACAGCAAGAGACACCTATTTATTTGAATCATAAGGCAAAAAGTCATTAATGGCATCATTTCCACCAAATTTCATTTGTCTCCCTGGAAGGGCTTTGGGTGTTGACCCTGACGTGGGTGCGGAGGTGTCCGGGAGGGTTCTCGCCTGGGTGCTGTACCATACGATGGACCCCTGAATTAAACGTTCGAGATCTGTAGTGCAGAGGGCCCGGCTGGCTGGAGATCAGCAGCTCACTGGGGTCAGCCCTTGCAGGTCCAGGATCTGATCCTGAGACTGCCTTTAGGCACCCGGAAGGATGCTGCAGGAGTGGGAACTGAGCGTCTGCCCACCCTCCTGCGTGGCAAAGGGAGGCTATGGGTATCTCGACCCCCTCCCGGGAGCTCTCTGATGGGTTTGTCGGGGCTGCTGGGGTTCATGGAGAACCCCTGCCTGCTCTCCCCAGCTCACAGCTCCCACCCGGGCTGGCTGAGCCCAAAATCTCCTTCACTGATGGCTCTGGACCGCGGCCAACTCTGAATCTAACATTTCAGATGCCAAATGAAGAGAGTTTTTTGCCTTTTTCCTGCCTTTGCACACTCTCGCGAGACCCCTCTGCAGCTCCTCACCACCAGCCCGAGCCCCTCAGCATCACCAGCCCGCTCCCCGCCGATGCTGGAGGAGCTCCATAACCCTGTCCTTGAGGCGCCCTGGAGCTCCCCCGCACACCAAAGCCAGTGCTGCAAATAAATCTCTCTTATTTTCTTTGCTCTTGCCAAGACTTCCAAGACGAACTCATCCTTCCCGCCACTCCGGCACGTTAGAGAAACCTCTGGTCTTTAATTCGTGCACTAAAGCCTAGAAGATGGTTCCCCGTCATGGGGAAACCTCTCCCTCTTCTCCCCGCTCCATGAAATGTGGCGGCAGCGGACAGGAAGCCCGGGGGTTACCAAACCACGTCCCCAGAAGACGACTCGTCTGTCACTGCGTCCCCAGGAAGGGCTGCCGGGCAGGGAGCCGGCAGGGGAGGTGATCTTACCGCAAATACCCAACGCAGGGTCTATTTTTAGCCTGGGACACGCTTTGTCACTGCCTAGCACGTCCTCAAGTGCAGAACTGTGGTGTGTGGAGGGCACGGCGCAGATTCGGTGCCTGCCAGGACAGACCTGCAGGCAGGGAAGAGGGGGTTGCCTGAATACACCCTGCAGGGTCTAAGTAGAGGAAAGCAAATGAAGACAGATGCAGAAGAATCCCGTGGTGAAGAAACCTTCCTGAGAACATCAGGTTGGGTTTTCCAAGCTTTAAACCATGCTGGCAATTATTGTGTCCAGTGTAACGGAGGCGAGAGCGACTTCAATGTCTTTCCTGGCTGCTTCTCCCTCCACCTCCCCAGCACTTCTGTGAAGGCACCGAGAAGACCTCTCTAAAAAGAGACATTTTGAACAGCCAGTTCTGGTGTCCCCGTTTCAGTAGCCCTTTAATGCAAAGAGAAATGGAGATGTTTTCAGCACGTGAGCACCTAAACCCTGCCAAGGGTCGGTACAATCCGTCCCACGTTTCTGAGTGTCTTTAACAGGAAACGCTGAAGGCAGGGGAAGGTGAAAGCCCTGCAGCATCGCCTTGCGCTGCCTGCCCCACTGCAGCCGGAGCATTAGGGTGCATTATTGGCGTGTTTAGTCCGTGCCCTCTCCCTGGAGCACGTGCACCAGTGATACCTGCTCTCTGTCAGCCCAGGAGGGTGGGTGCATCTCCCCTACCTCTTCCCAAACGGCACAGACCCAGCAAACAGCCCCTTTTCCTGGTGCTTCCCCCATCGCGCAGGGGTTTGGGGCTGCTGCACCCTGCGGGCCGGCCCCGGCAGCGGGTGACGTGCCAGGGAGGCAGTCACGGGGGGGCTGAGGAATAACACGACCCTGACGAAGGACATATTAATTTTTTTCGGCCATTTGGAGCTATATAACTCTCCCTAGGACAAGAACCAAAGTAAAACCGCCTCAGGTTCAGAGCCTTAAAGCCCCTCTCAGGACTTGCGCGGCTCATCAGGGCTCTGACGACCCTTTGCTCCGCAGCCCCGGCGTCCCGGGGCAGAGCCGGGCTGCTGGGGCGGTGCCGCTGGCGGAAGGAGCCCCTTCCAAATCCAAGCCTCCCTTCCAAAGCAGAAGACATCTGTCACGCAGCAGGGTGTCCGTCCTGCTGCGGCTGGGGACGAGCGTGCTGGCACTTTTTCCCTGCGCTTCTC
>NW_010528912.1:0-1511 GCF_000687285.1 Phaethon lepturus | reverse complement strand
TGGGGGGCTGCCGCCCCCCTCCCCGGCGCTCAGGGGAGGGGAGCATCGGCCCTCTGAGACTGGAAAGAAATATATGGCAGATGGTTTTAAAAAAAAAAAAAAGTAATTATCAAAGGGGAAGATTTTGGAACATATCCTTTGAAATAAAAATTTGTTTAGCATTTTTAGCAGCTGAAATAATTTTCAGAACATCTGATGAGAGATTTAAGTGCTTCATTTCCTCCTCTCACTCGCCAAGCCATCCGTTTGAAGATTGTCTGTGGCACATCTAGTTCTCTGTTTTATTGCTATTGGTATTTTTCATTGGATAATGGTAGAATTAGAGATCAATGGAAGAGAGGTATGAACTGCAATATTCCCGTCCGTTTGAATGTGCGGGCGCTTTTGAAATGCTCCGCGGCGCTGCGGAAGATGGAAGAAACGTATTCTGTGATTCTTTAAATACAACTACATGAAAGTATGTCTTATTACATCTTGCCTTTCTTCCCCACTTTTCTCTGTTCTTCTGTTCTTCCTCCACAAAAAAAAAAAAAAAAAAAGGGGGGTGGGAAAAAAGGAAGAAAGAAGAGGGAATTAGCCGTCTACCTTGTCCGTTATCCATAGGAAGTGCCAGATAACTGGAAAAACTAATAAGATCACGTACCTGAGGGTGAGAGAGTACCCTCACATCACAGGCTGTGCCACGTGACCTCTCTTTGAGCTTTGAGATGGGATCTTCATTTAAAGGCTAGAGAAGAAAAACTGCCACTTATTTACCCAAACGTTGAGGACAGATCGCAGCTAAAAATTTGCAATTTCTTTCTAGCTTGAGTCTGTTAATTTGCAGCTTCAAAATTTCCAGCCTTTTTCTTCACAGGCTGCTGCTGGAGTCGGAGCCACGCCGGTTCTGCCGCCTCACCACCCGATACTTGGTGGAATGGGAATTCAGGTTAAATTCGCCAGAGCTGCTTGCAGCTGCCACTCGAGATGACCAATGGCTGGAGATCCGTGCAACAGGCGTTTTTGTGTCAGAAGATGCTTCTTAAGAAGAGTGAGACTCTAAGGGCTTTAAGGACTAAGGTAAAGAGGAAATGAGGCAAGTTCCTGTGTGCTGCACTCGCCCAGCGCCGATTTTTAGCATTTTCTGAAACTTGGGACTAACTGCTAAAGCGTCCTGATGTTTGACAACTGCTCCAAAATATTCCAAGCCTGCACAAGGAATCTGGATTGCACAGAGTGAATAGGAGTATGAACTCAAATAGCTTCCATCAAGGCGGATCTTGAGTCACGAAGAGGGCTTCCAGCCCACCCAGCGCAGGCGAGGGTCAGCTTACCTCTTACAACTTCTGGACTCCGAGTACAAGTAATATTCACAATAAAACATTCATTAGTAAAAGACACGCAGCAATAGGAAGCACTTTCCCCTAAATTCAGATTCGGTCTATACATAAACACCGGCGCCAAAATTCAAGACGAGGTCCCAGCTGCCGTGGATTTTCCGCCCGTAGACGGTGGCCGCCTTCCCCCTGGCA
>NW_010528911.1:1235-22289 GCF_000687285.1 Phaethon lepturus | reverse complement strand
GGGTCGCACTGCCCGGCTGCCTGCAGGCTGCCCGCCCCGCTGCCTGCCTTGCTTGCCTTGCCTGCCTTCCCGGCCCCTGCCTGCCTGGGTGGTCACCTTGCCTGCCCGCCTGTCTGCCCTGCCGCCTTGCCAGCCTGTCCCACTGCTCACCTTGCCTGCTTCTGGCCCCCCTGCCTGTCCCCTGCCTGCCTGCCTGCAGCCTTGCCAGCCAGTCCCGCTTCTCAGGTGTAAGGCGGGTGTCTGTGTCAAGCGCATCAGGCTCCTCTTCCCTACAAAGTCTTTTGATCAAAGCCGGGCTCAGATGAGTGCGTGTCTCCAGATGCGTGCTTTGATGTGAGATGTGATTTTTATTTTGTTTTTTAAGTTGATGTGAGCCTGAGAATAAGGCAAGCTTGTGTTTCTCTGCTGAGGGGTAGATATCAGAGGGCATGGAAGACGTTAAATGCAGATCTCTCAGTGCCTTCTGCTTCTGTCCTACTTCAGCGTAAGCAAAAAGTAGCAGACTAGGGATGACTTTTCAGCTTTGCCTTCAAATGTGGAAATGGAAGAAGCATCTCAGATTGAGTTTCAGTTGTAACGTAAAAAGACACATGGAAAATGCTAGAAATGATTGTGCAGGGTTGATAAATGCTGTTCCACCTCTGCTGCATGCAAACGTGTAACTCACTGCACCGCCAGCGTAGCAGTTGGTGTTGCAGTTGCTTTATTGACCTTAAAGCTCCACTCCCCTGAAGTTTGGAGGAGTTGAAGATGTGTTTGTTGACTGTCTTTTTCCTATTGGCTGTTAATTTAGCAAACTGCGTAGAGCGGGTTTGGAGTCTGCTGTCACTTGGCTCTTTTTTGTGTTGGGTTCTTATGCTTCATGGTCACGTTAACAGCAAAGCTTTTTCTGGAGGTTGTGTGCTCCTCCGATGTTTTTCTGTGGTTTGATGAATTTAGAGTGTTTTGAAAACATTTTGGTTTGTAAATGACGCTAGTTTGGGAGAAGGGTATGTGTATGGAACAGAAGAGATGTCTGTGGGTGTTGGAAAACAGCGGAGGGAAAAGGGACTGTGTAATAAGGGTACCAGAGGGTTGGTATAATCATACGAACAACCTGTGGGTTAATGTATTTAAAAATAATCCTGTAATTGTGTGTCTAAAACTCCAGAGCTGGATCCTAGGTAACTCTGAGCATCCTTACATCCCTCTAGAGCTGTCGATGCTCATCGCTTATTTTTCTTGCCCCCAGCAAATCAAAATCATTGTTTAGGACCTGAATGTTAGTCGAGGAGAGCTGCTGCAGAGGGGGGGATTGGGGCTGTCCTTGGTGTTGGCTTTCAGCAGGAACTCTCTGGCCCTAGTGATTGCTTCAGGCAGGGGAATTTTAGCTCTTGATAGCACAGCAGTATGAGTCAGGAGCTGCAATAATTTGTTTTTGCTTGACCTGCAGCTGTAGCTAGTACGCTGACTTAAGCAGTCCCCACTGTGAGTGCATGTTTCAGGCATATCTGGTGTGTTAAACTTTGTTTCAAGAGGTTACATAAAACATAAGGTGAGCACCAATGCAGCCTTGAGTGTGTGGTTACCTGGTGAAGCAGATGGGCTTGGTACAGGTCAGACAGGTTTGCTGTTAGAAAAAAGCTCAGGAACCAGGAATAATTTTCTTCTAGCGACTTTGCTGCTAATTGTGGGGAAGATGCATTCAGATTTGTACCTTCCTGATGTGAAACCGATACCAATACTTCACACTGCAGTGCTGTTCTCCGTTTTCCAGGTGATACACAAGTATTCCCAGTAGCTGTCTTAGGAAGGGAGATTACTTTTTGTGTTGTATGGAAGGGTGAAATGAAATGCAAACAGCTTACTCCAGGTCACAAAATAAATGACTGTTGGAGGAGTTCTTTGTTCCCTTGTTGTGCTTTAAATCCGCTACTCGTTGCTGTTGTGCAGTTAATGATGGTCTATCTGTGTCACGTGTTAGTGCTGCTAGGCCTGAGTTACCATAAGGTGATCAAACTGAATTGAAATCTGCAATGCTTTGGCTAAGCAGAGTTGATGCTTAACTTTGCATTAATTTTTGTATGATTTGGACTCAGTACAACAGACAGCGGGGTGGGTAACTTGTGGTCTAGCATGACTCTCTAAAGTCAATGTGGAAGGCATTGCCGTTAGGAAATGACACCTGCGTGGCACACTTGTGGGTCATTCTGCTTAATGGTGGAAGATTTTAGTTCTTTATTTTCCTTTTTCTTCATAGGCAATTCAAACTGCTGAGGTTTTTAATCAGAGATTGTAATTATCCATTACTGTGTTGACATAATTCCTGGCAAAGATTGCTCCTGTATTGACTGGGAGTTGCTTGTATTCCAAATAATCTCAGTTTGAATTAAAAAATTTCAGCTATGGTAGGATCTATTACTTTGGGACCTTGTGTGTGCCTGTGACATTAAGGTGAATATATCTGAGATCCTCTGATGGGAAAGCTTGCATTTGCATGGGCCTGCAGGAGGCCTGCTGACTGAGAGGTCATATATAATATTTTATTGTCGTTTCTTATGACACTACCTTTAAGAAATAATTTTTGAGAGGAGTATTCAAGCTGGGAGGATGCTTGGGGTTTTGTATGTGTGGTTGGCTGTTTTTTCTGCCTTCTGTTCTTGAAGGAAGGTGATTGCTGTCTGGCAAACGGAGAGGGTTCAGCACAGGGCCCATGTGATTCAGTCCCCTTGTTTAAGTGCTCTGTTCTCCCTCAGATAAAGCTGTTATCTGTCTTGCAGATAAGAACTGGTCTCCAGTTTTTGGCTGTGGAAAGCATAGTTGAGGTGATCCCAGCAACAGTCGTCTTTTAGCAACTGAAGAATGAAGCACTGTGTTTTTTTTCTTGCCAAGATTTTCTCCATTCTGTGGCTCATGCCTTCCTTCCAAGCTTAGTTCAAAATGTGAGTTCCCTAGACTCCTCTGAATAATACAACTGGCACTGCTGGCAGAGGCTTAGATTTAACCATTTCTCAGTGTTCAGCAACTGGCTTAATTCAAGTCAGATAACCTAAAACCATGCAAAGAATTTGTGTCTTTATCCTCAGTTTTATGGGCAGACTTGAGTTATATCTGGATGGAGGCAGGAGGAGCGTTTATTTTGTGTACTTTGGAGCTAAGAAAGCATGTAAAAAAAATAAACTCTTCCAGATACTGTAATTTAGTGAGCCTTTTAGTCAATGATTCTTTAAAATCATGCTAACAGTTTCTGTACAGACATTTAAAGGAAGAAATGCAACGGACTATTCATAGCTAATGTTTTGGGATCGGATTTATATGCAACTGAAAGATGAATGTGACTGAAGAGAGTTGAGTCTGCAGGGCATATCTTTGATTTTTATTGGCTTAATCAAACTGGAAGGCAAAGATGGACCTCAAGGGGCCATCTAGTTATAGTTCATCCCCCTGTTCTGAGTCTTTCAGCCCTTTTTTCTGTGATTTTCTGTGATGCTTTTGCTCCAAGGGTGAATTTAAGGCTGCAGTAATCTCAGCTGTTACCACATCTCTTTCTCTGTCAGGCTCAATTGCTCAGTTCAACAATAACAATTGAAGGAAACCTAATTGAGCGACTTCCCTGGGTACTGTTTAACTTCAGCCTGCCTGGGAAAATGTGTGAAAATTTCTGTAGGAACTCTCCTGGCTTTCTTTTTTTCCTAATTTAATTACATGCTTTCATTAGTGACGTTAACAACACAATAAAGAAAAAGAATTAGGAACTGGGTAGCTGTTGAGTAGTGAGGGAAGCTGGCATACCTGAATGCAGTTATACAAGGGGCTTTACCTGACTGAAGTTGAAATTCTGTCCCAGAGGTGAACTGTGACTTCATCCAAGTTCATGTAACAGTAATGTCTGTGAGCTGTTAAGTATGGTAGGTGCTGTACACAACTCCCAGTTATTGGATCTTCTAAGTTTCTGTATGTGCCTTGTTTTGTCTCCTCGTTTTTGATAATGATTAGAGAGAAGTGGATAGCAGGACTAAGTTTCTTCTGCCTATCTGATGAATGGGGAGCATTTTGTGGGCATCGAGTCGTAGCAGCTCTTACCTGCTGAAACTATGTGGTTTTGCCATTACCTGTCTGTCAGGGCACTCCCATGTCCAGGGCTTTAAACTACCTTTATAATTACTACTGGGGTTGTCTGAGGAAAAAGCAAACATTTCTTAGCAAATAGCTGCCATTGGATTCAGATAGCTGATGGTGCTGACTGTTTGCAGTGTATCTGCTGTTCTTGCTGGATAGAGGATACTCTTTCAGAAATCTTAGTGTTTTGTGACAGGTCTAAATTCCACTGCAGAATATGAGACAAACATGTTTTTCGGTAATGACACGTTGCAAGCCAGTCTCTGGGCTGGATGCCCAGGCTTCTCCTGTTTTCTGACTATGTAGCACTGTGAAAACTGTAATGACTAGGTCTGCTTTTGCAGTTAGGGTATTTTTCTATTAACGGGTGGGTTTGGGTCTGCCCAGGTGTTGACAGAATGGGAGTGGTTAGGATGTTAGTGAAGCCTAGAGAGGATGGGCAGTGTGATTTCTGCCTCCATCAGCTGCGAGTTCTGCGCAAAAGCCAGTTCTTCTCCTTCCAGCTGCTCCTGGAAGTTGGTGGTGTTGATCTGCCACAGGAAGGCGTAGCTGGTAAAATACATAAAGGAGGAATTTCAGGCAAGTCGTGCCATAATGATGTGAAGTCAAACTTTTAAATAAGGATTAATTTTGAAATATGGAAATGTATAACAATCTGCAGGCCTTTACTTTAGCAATGTGATTTTAATTGTACACACGCTAACTGGAGAATTTGTGCTTATTTCTTAGTTGTGATGCTGGTCTCTGAAGCTCATTGGCTCTTCTGCTGAGGAACTAATTATCTTAAGACTGTGTAATTTTAAAAAATACTCAAATGAAATAGCTGAAATATATCAATATATCATGATGATTGGATTCACAAGTGGCTGGAGAGCTAGAGCTGTTTTTTCTCTGAATCCCCACCCCACTTTGGGCAAGGAACTGGCAGCTGCCTGTAAGACGTTCTTCCTAGTAGGTTGCTTTTATCATCTGCATAACTTGATTCTGTCTCGCCTTTCCTTTTAATCAAAACCACCACCAAGAAAAGCAGGATGTCTAACTTGTCAGAGGGTCAATTTGACAGCTTGATTGAACTTGCTCCGGTCTTCATTAAGTGCCGCTAGAGAGAGCTGGCAGAATGGAAAGGCGTAACAATGCTCTAGCTTTTCATGTGCGGAGCGTATTCTGTGCATCTCCTGGTATGCAGGGAACGAAACTTGTTTTAGCGCACAGATGTTTCTGCAAGTGCTAGAGCACGGGAAGGATACCTAGAAAGAGTCCCCGGGCTTGGAGGACCATCATAAACCAGACTGTTGCAGCTGAGTTCATCAGTTTGTCTAAGGTGCCACTGCCAGAAATGAAGGGCCCTGAGCTTCCCTGTTTCGCAGCTTGGTAAATAAGCTTTAATCTGTGATTGTTAATTAGCATGGCTAAATTACAGGCATTGTCTTCTGGTGGAGTTGAAACTGGATGCTGGAGTAAGTGTTTTGTACTTCCAATAAACTATCGTGAATTTTGTTGTAAAAGCACAGCATATGTTACTCATTAAACATCTTTAACTTTTGAACTCGACTTCACCAGCAATTTTACTTTCTGGTTATATATTCTCTTAAGGGAATGGTTTGCTCTACAGCATGTAGTACTGAGGACTCTGAATCCAGATGTGTGACGAGGATTCGTGTAACTACAATACAAATAACACAGAAGAGTGTCATAAAAAAAATCTAAGCCGCAGCTATATTTTTCTTGTTTTCTGTGGCTTTGTAAACATAAGTAATGCCTGTGTCCAAAGCTATACAAAATACACGGATTTAAAAAATATCCAGCTGCTCCATGTTGGGGTTTAGTGGATTACTTAATGAGGGAGTCAGATTGCCGTATATGCAAAATAATGTCTGGCTTCTAATGGCCAGGCACTACAAATTCACACTGAAAGTTTAAAGCAAAGCTTTGTTCTCTGTGGCTCCAATGTGCACTATTGGTCGTAACTGAATTCTGGCTGTTAATAACTCACCGACATCAGAATCCAGCCCAACTCCAAAATAAAATAAATCTGCATTGCTTTGCAGAGAGCAAATGTGAATAAAAATAAATGCTATTTTTACACTTAAGCCTCTGCAAGTTTAGAGCATATATTTATGTACAGCATGTGGTCAGTTTTAATATGTAAAATTGAGCATATAGACAGGTGTTTGTAAGATCAGGGCATTGGGCACTAAAAATAAAAAAAGAACATGTCTGAATAGGATCAAAGAGAATATTGTTGGGTAAATGGGTATCATCTTTATGCATGTGCATGTTCTAAAATACGTCCAGGCTTAGTAACATTTGTTTGGTATTTAAAATTTCCTTTTAGTCGTCTCTTTCTCAATGATCTTTCAAAACTGTGTTTTAAAATAAAGTTGCATATTGCGTTCCTAAGCTCTTTAGCATGATTTCTATTTTTGTGGGTTTATTTTTGGTAGAGATAAATCTGATATTGTGACCTACATTTCTTTATTTGAGATAGCTAGGGATAATATCTCCGCCTGTGATTTCTTTCATGCTTTTGCTGAAGGCATTGTTTTACACTAAATTTTCCAGGTACATGAGATAAGAAGGAAAGGAAAAAACCTGCAGATAGTAATTAGAAATAATCATCAATCTGTGTTCTTAAAAATAAGTTAATGAAGTGCTCTGCTCTGTAGTGTTATGAGTTAGCTTTGGTCTTGATTCTTATGGAAGTTTTTGTTCACGTGGTCTGATGTGACCAAGCTTCCACCATAGGACTTTTCAAGTCCAAACGTTGATGCTGTTTAGGTCATGCTTTGGACTATCAGATGTTATCTTTCATTAAAATTTTGACTTACGACTCTCTGAGCGACAGCCTGCAATCTCCTCTTTTTGAAAACACCCTCAGGAGTTGTAAACACATTGATATGTGTCTTCCCAAAGTTCTAGCAAGTGATGTCTGGCATTAAAGATACCCGTGTGTGTGTGCTCCCTTGGACTGAGTGCACGGGTCATGCATAGCTTCATCATCACAAACGAGTCATGCACGAATACAGACAAGCCTGATCTCTCTCTGGATTTGCGTTAATGTCTCTGCTGCAACCAAGGGGTTTTGAAAGTGAAGTCTGGCACTAATTTATGAGAACGATACGGGGGAAAAAAAATAGGTCAGCAAGTGTGAAAGGTGCTGACAAGCATATAAGATCTAGAGATTGTTAAAAAAAGAAAAAAAAAAATTAGTCTTATGATGGCTTTTCCAAGCAAACTGTTGTGCCAGAGGTTTCCTAGGCATCAGAGCAGGGCAGAGGTGAAGTAACTTGCATGTGAGAATGCTGTGGCAGAACTGGGGAGCAGTTCAGGAATTCGGATTTCCTAATACCACATCCTTTGAAAGGTAGCTAACAAAATGGAAATGTGGCTATTTGAGCAGGCTTGTTGCTTAGAAAACGGATCTTTGTAGTTACACACTCCATTTGTGAATAGATTCGGAACTCGGAGAGGCCACCTTTCTGTGCTAACTCCAGGTTTTCAAACTTTAGCTCTTTCACTTCTGTATATTAAGGATCAAAAAATTGCATCATAAAAAGCAGAAATACTAGAAAGTTAGATGCTAAAGTGATAGTTTCTATTTAAAGTGTTATCTCTGCATTGATACTCTGCAGCTGAGGTTAGACTGACCTTGCCTTTCACAAGGCAAGTGAGAGCATGTGTCGCAGCAAGAAGCATCTGTGCAAACTGCACTGATTCGGTATCTACAAGCACATGTGTATTGCAACTGTGAAGAAAGGGAGTTCTGAAGTCACTGATGTGCTGCTTTCAGTCAAATCACTAGTGTCATCAAAATAGCCTTTATGGCACGTGTAAGGCATTGGATCTATCTCTTTCCTAAAATAACCTCCAATTGCTAATGACAGACTTTCTGGACTTACTGCTGTGACTATTTTTTTTTCGTTTTCCAGGGCTGGGTTTTAAATTTCTATATGCCTTCTCCGATATCTAGATGCTCAGCAGTCAGAGTGAGTAGCAACCAAAAGCCTCACTGTAAGCGATGGCAGAGAACAGAGCAGGATCTGATTCTTCTCTCTAGAGAAGAATCTATGGATATTTTGATGTTGTAACTTGCAGCTGAGTTCCTTGTGGGATGAAAAGAGTTAATATGATCGACACAGTTTTTCGTAGCACCAAAGTACCCACACACACATACACTTGCACCTTAAAGGAAGGAAATGGCACTAGGATCCTGGAAATGCTCTTCACGTGGGAGCTTGGGAGAGGGCTTTTCCTACTGAAAATGGCCCTGGGAGTAGGTTGCTCCTCCTTCCTGTACAAGCTTTCTAGTACCTGCGTATTTCCTACTTTTGACACTAACTCTTGCTTTGTTCGTCTTTTCAATTTAGGAGCCGTAGCTCTTCTGCCCACTTGTAAGTGCAACTGGTATGGGTAATGGTGTGAGAGAAGGTCAAGTGGATTTCAAACGGCAGGATGTGGAGCCAGCTACATCAACCCACCTTTCATCAGAGGTAAGAGCAGGAGATTATTTGATATATGCAGTGGGTTTGAGAGAAGAGCTGGGTGGCTACTGTCCAAAGGAAGCATCTTAATGGGATTTGAGCTGCAGAGTCCTGAAAGAGTTGCAGTGTACGTGCAAGCCATGTAACATGTAACTTTTGCTTTCTCTGAGGATAGCCAGGCAGTTCCAGCCCTCAGGGAAGAGGTTGGGCATCGCTCACAGCTGACAGGCAGGCAGGGCTGCGTTCCTCGTTCAAGGTTATGTCTTGTTATGTCTTTAGTGGCAGAACTGGGAAGAGAGCCATAAGTCTTGGTTTCCCTGCTCCTGCTGCTGTTGCTAGACTCTTCTTAGAAACACTGGAAGAGACGCTGAACCTTGGTCTGATTTAGACCAAAACTCAGGCTGAAGTTCACACAGTGCTGCCTTTGCATGGCTACCCTTGCATTTAGCACTAGATAGGCAGAGAATAGAAGGGAAAATTGAACTGAACCATGTATTTTGGTAATAAACATTAACTTTTTAGTTGTGAAACATTCTGAAAAAAGAAAAATGTTAACTCCTCTTCTCCATGAAAATGCAAAGCATATCCAAAGTTAACGTTCTTAAGCCTTGTCTTGACTTGTCTTTCAGTCCGTAACCTTCACGGTGTTAGATTTCAAGTCATTTACTTGCTTTCTGCCCATGTGTTACAAGAAGATAGCTGCTTTATAAATATGAGCTGTGGCAGGAATGTCAATAGCAAAACCATTTCCATTCCATTTATTCAAGTAGGAAACTTGTCTTGTTTTATTCTTGGGATCTTGGGAACAATGTGGAAATAGGGCTTGTGTGTTACTGGAAGGGCAAGAGAGAAATTTACTTTCTCTACATGCCTAAATCATGAGGAGGTAATGGCTTAGCTTTTAGAAACCGTAACAGGGAGAAAACAGTACATGTAAGAGGTGTCAGTCCTTGGAACATTGCATCTTGGCAGACAAGTCTGATCTTCGTGCTTCGTGATCTGACCAAGAGTTTACTGTGTTGGAAATTTTGAAGAGAATTTTGATCCAAGTTCTTGAGAGAGGGGTAAATACTGCAGCAAAGGTAAAATACTACAACTTTTGCTTAGGATTGACTGTGTCATACTGAACAATGCTTTGTTCCAGGATAACCAGGAGAAAAAGAAAGTACTCAACTCCCTGATGTCTGGTGCATTGGCTGGTGCTGTTGCTAAAACTGCAGTAGCTCCACTGGATAGGACAAAAATCATGTTTCAAGGTGAGTCCGGCTGGCTTTTGAAAAATGCTCTTAGCGTATTGTTAGCAGAATTCAAACCAGCTTCTCTGATCTGCTCAGCCTGCTCTCCAGTGCTTTGCCCTCCTTCAGTCTGCAGAGAGCTGGCAGGATGCAGGCAGAATAGTGGCATCACCAGAGTAAATTGAGTCTAAAAACCTATTGTTTGATTCTTGGTAGGCTTATTGCAGGTGTCAGTCAGCTGTGCATCTGGCCCATACTATTGGATCCAAGTCTCATGGTAGTCAGCAAGAGTTTTGCTATTTCACTGTGGTGCAGATGCACATTGCTGGATGAGCCTGTGGCTCATCCATGTTGTCTGGGCACGTGTATTCTGTGACAGAACAAGAGTTTTGGAGCACAGAGTAAATAGACATTGTAAAGGCAGCATTTGTGGGGATGATTGGTGACACTCTGGATTTCTGTGTCTGTTCAGTTTGGAGAGATAAGGTGGGGAGGGGAAAGGGGCAATACAAGGAGATGTGGTGACACTGGAAGGAGGTAATTGAGCTGTTTGAGTTTCTTGCTAAAGGCTGGATGCCAGGCTATGCCTGCTCAAATGTATGCAGTCTTTTCTCCTAAGACTTGCATTGTATTGCAGATGAATTGTTTTGGTTGGAGTTGAAGCTAATGAGGAAAAGTACCGCAAGAGGCATTGAAGCTGGCATACGTAGCTTTGTATTACAAAGCCCTTTTTGGAACCTGTAAAGTGTGTAACTGAAAATGAAATTCAGCTAATTGGCATAGAAAATTCTCACGTGTTTAGTGGGATTTGGGATTCAGCCTCATCACGGGCTCTGTTCAGTTCCTCTCTTTGAGCACAGGAACTGTCAGCCTCACTAATTGTCCTGTAAAGGAAGGGTGCAAACAGTTAATACAGTAGACATTTGGTGAGGCCAGGAATTTTAAATCTGGTTGACATCCCAGATTAAATGAATTGGGTAGGTTTAATCTAATCCCTGGATGAGATGTAATTTTGAATTGACTTTCATTTGACATGATTTTCATTCTCAGCATAGCAGGGGCTGAGGTCTGGAATAGTGGGGATATAGATCAGGGAATTCAAGCCATAGGGAGCTAAAGCCTGGGCTGGCTGCAGGCTGGGATTGCATCTGTGACCAGATGCTTGTGCAGCACTGAGTACGTGCTGTGCTATCTCACTAGAACAAACACTGTAGTTCATCTAAGGTTGGAAATGTCAGGATCAGAGGTGAGATGGAAACTGCAGAACTGGGGTGAGTCAACAGCTGTCTGTATAAATCACCTTTAATTTGTACAGGCTTACATTTATAAAGAGACCTGTTTGGTTTGGCCCATTAAACTTGCTGCAAAGGATATGATTAAAACTTGCCCGTTTTGACCAGTTTCTTAGTAACCAATGTATTTGCTCCCTAATGTCTCTTGCTTTCCTAAAGGTTTTCACTCTGGGGCCTCTTCCCTGTCTGTGAAAACAGAAAGCATCTTTGGGTCATGTGAGTGTAGGAAGGTTGTCCCTTGAACTAGAGACTGAAGAATTTTTCTGTGGGAGAGAGGAAAGAGCTCTTTTCCATTGCAGAGCCAGCTGCAATTGGTTATTGAGGTGTTTTTCTTTCTAAAAAAAAAAAAAAGTGTTGAATTGCATAAAGGAGCAGTGTGGTGAAAATGTATTTGCATGTGATTGTTTGATACACTTGAGAGGTTACAAGTCTCAAAGGAGTTTGAAAGAAACTGCAATAGACACTTAATTGGAACCATGTTTCATTAGCGTTGCTGTTCGGGTTTTAGCCTGGGTTTCCTTCCTGCTGTAGGAATGTTACAAAACAGAGCTGCTGTATGCCAAATAAATCTTGCTTCCAAATGCCTTGTGTATTACATAGTTAAAGAGATGCTGTCAGTTTGAATGGATGCAAGAAAAGAAACTGAGTGTTCATTTGAGTTTTGCTAGGATGAAACCATTCTTGCGTGGAGCCTTGCTAAACAGATCCGTTCTTTGCTGGATTCTGGCATTAGGCTGGAACCTGTGCACGGAAATGCTCCACTAAAATAAGCGGTCAGTGCAGGGTTTGTTTTGGGTTTTTTTTAATGTTTTATGTATTCATTTATTTTTAGTACTTTAAAATAAGAAGTGCGACAGAAACAGCGTTTTCGTAACAGTAGGTGGAAAAATGAACTTATGTGCTAAAGAGAGTTTGGGAGCTTTTGTCTGTGGAAAGTCTTTGTTTATTATAAAAAATCTCAATATTCTTTTGCATTAATTCTTTTGCTTCCATTTTTATCCCTTTAGACAAAATGCCTGTATGGTTTATTTGGGTCATATAAATGTGTATTGCAAGACCTAATGCTCATTTTTTCTTTTTAGTGTCTTCAAAAAGATTTTCTGCCAAGGTGAGGTGATGTTTCTGTCTCCTGTTGACCTGAAGTGTTTGATTAATGGTAGTAATAGCCCTAACAGCATCTTTTGTTTGTATTTATTTAACTTTCTTGCTTGGGTTTTATTAGCAGCACTCTGAAAGAGCATAGAGGGAACGACTGGAAACAGTACTGTCTATAACACTCCTTACAGCAGTGCTCTTTCATGTTCATGTTTTTGTGTGGTGCTTAGCACAGAGGGGCCTCAGGCTTGTTCATGCTCCAGGTTCTACCTGTGACATGACAGTAAGTGCTGTGGCATTGCTCAGGGCTTTGTTTTGTTAGGCCTTCTCCTCTCGTGGTTGCCTCCTTTCCCCCAACCACGACTGGAGTTGTTCCAGAGTATGTAGGAAATTTGAATTTGGGAGCTGATCGCTATCATGGCTTGCTGAATGTTTTGTTGCATGTGCATTACGGCTCTTCCATGTGTGCTGTGCTAATATGTGTAATCCAAATGTTTCTGTCTTATACTAAGAAGATTAATTTGGGTTGAGAAATGGTTTGTGCAAACAGCAATCTAGCTCTATGCCTTGCTCTCGGAGGGAAAATGAAGATGTCTTGAATGTAAAACTCTGTCTTCTTGACTCTGGTTCTTTTTCATGCTAATGTATCTGATTCACTTTCCCCAGAGGAGACATTTTGGTTGTCTTATTCTGGAGTCAGCGTTGGGAGCGTAAACAGCTGATATCAGCGTACTATGGTTGGGGTGGGAAGGAGGATTTGGAGAGGTTAAGTTATAGGGTCACCTTTTCCCCCTCTGTTGTTTGGACTCCCTCTTATCATGATGTCCCTGTCTGACCTTTGATCTGTTGCCTGCAGGAAGCCTACAGGCTGATTTATCGCACCTACCTCAATGAAGGCTTCTGGAGTCTCTGGCGAGGGAACTCAGCCACCATGGTCCGTGTGATCCCTTATGCTGCCATTCAGTTCTGTGCACATGAAGAGTACAAGCAGCTCCTGGGGAGTTACTACGGCTTCCAGGGAAAGTAAGATGCAGCATGGCTTTGATCCTTGAAGAGGAGGATGGAGCAGTTTGTGGGACCGTAGATGTAGGGAGGGAGCACGTTTCTCTGCTTTGTGCAGGCCTGCTGAGTTGAAAGCTCTGGTACAGAGTTGTGCTGGCCCCTCTCATGATGGCTTTGCAGAAGGGGGCAGGCTAAGCAAAGGGCTGGGCTTCTAGTCTTGCACAGGGGAGATCTTTGTGAGGAGAAGACCCTGTCTTCTAGAGGCATGAGCAAGAAGTGGCCTAGACATTGAGTTAGCACTTCCCTGTGCTGAGAGTGGGCAGGCAAAACAGCGAGCTTTTCTTTGCAGGAGAAGCCACAAGATCCAGCCTTGCGCTGTTAGCCGAGCTGTGCATGTGGCCTGAGCCTCTTGCTCTTGGGTGTATAGTGTCTGAGACACCCTAAGTCAGGCTTGCTGTCCTCAACAGAGATTTTCTCTAAGCCTCTGTCTTGAATAGCTGTGGCAAACCACAGCTGCTTCAACCCCCACCCACCCAACTCTCTTCAGTACACAGGCAGGGAAGGGATTCAGTAGCTGGTAGGGTAGAGCCATCCTCAAAAGCCACGTAGTATTTCCATCTCCAGGTGATCTGTTTGGTCTCTTCTCTCACCTTACTTTAGAGCGCTGACACCCTTTCCTCGATTCATTGCTGGCTCTCTGGCAGGCACAACGGCTGCCATGTTAACCTACCCCTTGGATATGGTCCGTGCTCGAATGGCTGTCACGCCGAAGGAGATGTAAGTGCCTAATGAAAGCAAGTACAAGCACCACGAACAAATGCAGAACTTTCTTTTAAGGTCAGATGACTTTATTCCCATTTTCTGGGTCACTTCTTGCTCGGAGCCTTTGGTGTATTAAACCTCTTACTGCTGGGGTCTGAGCACTGATTAAATGACCAGGGTCCTGGTTAGTCCAGGAGCTGGAAGGAGATGGACACTGAAAGACCTCACTAGTAAAGCCTGTGTGTTGGTTCTTCAGGAGGCCAGCTGGCACAACGCCTCCGGAAGAGATCTAACAGACAGGATAGCATGTTGTGACAGGGCTATAGGAGAGCTGGTGACTGGCTTCTCCGTTTGCAGACAGGCTTCAGAAATCCTTTTGGAGCTTTTTAATGAGCTCAGAGCCTAATGAATTAATTGTTGATCCTTCAGAAAGTCCTGTTGGAAATATTACTGGTGCGTGCAGTCACTAACCAGCACAGATTTGGTTTTCCTGTGTCCACATGCTAGGTACAGCAATATTGTTCATGTCTTCATCCGAATATCCCGAGAGGAAGGATTGAAGACATTGTATAGGGGATTTACACCAACCATCCTTGGAGTGATTCCATATGCTGGGCTTAGCTTCTTCACCTACGAGACGTTGAAGAAACTACATGCAGGTAAAGGCAACTTGATTTGCTTTCAGATGAAATGGTGTTAGGCTTTTGGCCAGCTTGAGATGTTTGAATTCAGTGGTATGAGTCCTGTTCCTGGCCTTGAAACCAATTGCAACGTTCTGTGCTTTTGGAGGTTGCCTTGTGCTTTCCTCTCTCCAATTCCAGGCTATGAAGAAGGCAAACTGCAGAAAAGCAGTATCTCTGTCTTGCAAAGGAACAAAAGGGTGCAAGTCCTGGAGAAGGACTTGGTTACATACCAAGTCAGCTAACAACCAAGTTGGGAACAAAATCTCAGGAGCGCTGGCACTCGGTACTCTCTTTGGCTCTCAGCCCACTTGACCTTAATCATGTGTATTACAAGAAGCTTTCTGCACTCTGCTACTTTCTCTTTCCCAGATCACAGTGGGAAACTGCAGCCATCCCCTCCGGAGCGGCTTTTGTTTGGTGCCTGTGCAGGCTTGATTGGCCAGTCAGCTTCTTACCCCCTGGATGTGGTTCGCCGACGAATGCAGACGGCGGGGGTTATGGGACACACGTACAGTTCCATCCTTCTCACCATGCAGGAGATTATAAGAGAAGAGGGACTAATCCGTGGCTTGTACAAAGGACTCAGCATGAACTGGGTCAAAGGTCCAATTGCGGTGGGAATAAGCTTCACAACCTTTGACCTTACGCAGATCCTTCTCCGTAAATTACAGCACAGCACTAATATTGAAAGGTAGTAGCTTAATCCCCACATCCCTTGCTGGGGAAAAGTACAACACGTGTAGAAAGAACAATGCTAGCGTTCCCTCACTTTGTACGTGCTCTCCTGCAGCTGAGGACTTACCTTTCTTGTTTGTTTTTTCTGTTGTTGAATGTTTTTCTCTTTAATGAGCCTCTGAGTTATTTGGAAACCTGGAGCTGAAACTAACCCTTCCCTAAACAAAGTTCTTCTTACAATTCTGCAGAACTGAGTCCCCTAAAGTAGCCGCCTCACCCTTCTGTTTCACTCTTTGATACCAGGAGTGGAGCCTCTCAAACAAATATGTGCTGCTGCTGGCTCCTTACCTGGTCTCTGTGGGCAGATGAAGTGGTGGATGATGAAAGAGAGGATTCGGTGCTGTTGGAATGAGCCCCTGAATCTGGGCAGTGACTGCTGCTCCTGGTAGGCAGTTCTTAGTAACTGAACACGTGTAAGCCAGAGGCAGTCTGCCAAGTGCAATATTCCAGTTAGTCTGTAGGGAATTCCAGATTCCTCTGACCTGTAAGGGCATCGGTCTTCATAAAACAGGACACAGCAGGATTTAAAAGGTCCAGGTCACTTCTTTTGTTCTGGAAGTTGAATGTGAGCTCTGGCTGGAAAAGCTTCCCTTTTTCAAATGTTCTTCTCATTTCTGGGTTGACTTGCATAAAATATCCCTTGCTTGCAGTGTCCCTGTGAGATTACCAAAGACAGCAGGGGAGGAAAGTTCTGAGTGACTTTGTAAATCAAATTCTCATGTTTGTTGTCAGTGTTGTTGAGTAGGCGCTGTGCCTGGGTTCACAGACTGGATTGAGTTGAGCTGCAGTAGTGCTTTTGGGCTACCCAAACCCTTCCGTTGTTGTCGTGGTCTTAAAGGCAGCGTTTTCTGAGGGATCTGGCAGAGTGTAGTGTTGATGCACTAGAAAAGGAAGTGTTACATACTTAAAATTGCAGCAGTTTTATCCTTCAGTATTATTATTGCCGCTTTATGCACGATGCAAGAACAAACATCTCAAAGATGCAGATGTGATTTAGCTATCCTGAAAGGCTGGTCGTGTCTGGTGAATGCAGCCTAATAGTTGACTCAAGCTGCTGGCCCTGCTTCTAAACAACCTTGTTGTCTTTTGGTGCCTGCTGTGTAGGTTGTGTGACCTCTGTTCATTAGTCCACATCTAAGCTCACTTGCTTTTACTCCTAGAGTTCTTCTGGACCAACTGGGTCCTTGGGAGAATGGGCTCCACAGCCAGTATCGACCCTTCTGAAATATATATAGTGCCAATCATTTCCAGTTGCAATTTGAAAATGAATGGTAAAGTACCTTTCAGTGTTTCTATTTCATATCCATCTTCAGGGAAATGAGGATTTGAGGGGTGGTTTCATTTTATGTTCCATTCCTATATTAAATTTGGAGTGCAAGAGAGGTCAGAGCAAACTTTAGACTTCTCTGAGAATCAGATTACATAAACCAAGATAAAAATCCCTTTCCAGCTGATACAGTCTGTAATGTATAAAAGAAAAATAAGGCATAATTTAAAAGCTGTCCTTTTCTGGTGTATGTATTTTAGTCGTCATAGTTTGAGCCTTGTGTCATGGCTTTATTAATGGGACTGGAAGTAATTGCACAATTGGTAGAAATAGCTTTCTCCTTTCTTTTGTCTTTGCACTTGTTCTTTGGAGCATAACTTGCTTCTAATGCCAAATATTTCTCTATGAATTGAGCACCTACACTTCCATTTTGTGGACATGGCAGAGAGCCAGCATACTGAAGTATTAGCATGCGTGTTGTTCCTAGAACACGTGGGATCGATCATACTTTAATGGTTGTGAATGGGCGGGGTATTAACCTCAGCAATTTCTGTCTCCAAGCCCACAAATTATGATTTCTGTTGTGAAACTTGACTGCAGTCACTGATTTACCTTGTAATTAAAGAAGTGTTAGGTGGTGATGTTTTAAGAGTCATTAGAGATGATAACCATGAGTTCTGTATATTTTTTGCTCCCATTGCTAATGGAAGATGATTAGCTCTTCTCTTCGTGTGGGTGAAATTTTGTTTAGTCCTTTGCAAGAGCTCTGATTTCTTTTCTCCAATGGAGAAGCCAATTACTTCTGCTCTTGTCTTTATCTTGTCTGGCCCAGTGAGGAAATACTAAGGCAGTTACATCCTACCAGGAAAATGAGGTACAGACCAGCAAATCGGTGTGTCGGCAGTTGACTGTGTGTACATGCGTGTATGTCTGTCTGACTGTGTATGATCCATGCCAAGTTCTCTCTCAGCTTGGAGGCTGGCGGTTCAAAGCACAGTCCTTTCTGCACAGCTGATGGGTACTATATGAAGACGAGAGGAAGCTGAACTGTGGCATCCAAGTTAGAGTGGGCTCCTTTGCTCCACAGTACGGTAGGTCATCTCGGAGGCAAGCGCAGCAGACCTTGTCTTATGAGATGTTGAGCATCACTGAACCCCTATGGCAACAAGAGGCGGCTTAATTCCTCCTGGGTCCTGACTGAGAAAGGATTTACACTGGATGACTAGCCTCTTGTTTGGGACTGAATGGGAGGGCAGATCTGCACAGGGTACTTTCTGCCATGTCAGGAGTGCAGCTAATACATTAAACGAACGGGAAGCCTGTGGAGAAGGCAGCTTCTGGCTGGCTGACCTTGGCATCACCCACCTTGCAGCCGAAACGTGGTGCCGGCAGCTCATCTAGAGCCGGGGGACTCTGAGCAGAGAAACAAGACCTGAAACAGCCAGATTTGGGAGCATTGGGCTCAGATAAGTTGTTCCTTAACTAGCAGCTGCACCTGATTTTAATTCAGTGGAATTTTAGCCAAACACATTTTTCCAAGTTTTGCAGGCTGAGTGTTTGTTCAGAGACAGATCTTTGAATTCAGTCTGTAATGGTTTTGGTGCTTTTGTTTCTTGGGCAAAAGTGTTCAGAGTAACTGTTACTGCTTTGGGTTGTTTTGAATAGCTTTTTTTTTTTCTTCTCTGATTTGAATGTAGAAAAGGAGAAACAGAGTGTTCTCTTCCCTTCTCTTAATCCTTGCATGAATTGAGACATGTTCCAGATTTCTCTGCTGCCTGCAATGAGTGCCCGAGGAGTTTTAGGCATGCTGATTTGGAAAGGGAGGGTGCCTGTGTGCTGGCCAAGAAGGTCCGTTGCCTTTCGCTCTGAGAAAGGAGACAAGTCTAACAGGAATCTTCTCTAGTCCTTCTTTTCTTTAGAACTTCTTTACTACCCCAAATTCCCCAATCTTTCATTTTATTCTTCTGAAGTTCCTTGCTTTTATTCTCAAGTCAAATTTCTCATTGTTCCTTAATGCATTACCACCAAACGCTTTTTTTTCTTGTCTACTCTCCCTCCCTCTTTGCTTCTGCACCTTTAGTCCCGCACTAGCACTTCGAGAAAATCAGGTCCAGTGAAATGCATCCAAAATGACAAAATTGTAGCTTTGATAGTGATGCCCAAACAGCCCAACTAGGCTTCCTGGTCAGGCAGGGATGCTTGGGAGGAGCCTGGGGGGAAGAAGTTAAAGGCACTAGATGGTGGGGCAGAAGGTTTTGGGTTTTTTTTGAAAGGTTCTTGAACTACTTGTCCACCTAGCGCCTTCGCTTCTCCTAGCACCTTTGCTTCACAAGCTGTGAAATGCTGCTGCTTCTTGTCATTTCCTCTTTCGGTACCTCCATGTGATGCCCAGTTGCTCTGTGAAAGTGGCTGCTTGCTAGGTAAGTAGCTCGGGGAGAGCTTGTCCTTCTGGGAGGCTCAGAGGGTCAGTTAGGGAACTTGAATATGTGAGAGGTAGGATCTGAGCTGGCTTCATGCAAACTGGTTTGCCCTGCATGCCCTGCGCAGACCTCTGCCAGTTCCCTGGGAAGGCAGGACCACCGAAGAGCCGGCTGGTTCTTGACGGGACGGTGGTGGAAGGATCAGGAGAGGAGTCACAGCCTCCTGAGGCATGAAGTCACTGAAAGCCATGGGGTGGGTAGTGTGGTGTAGCCTTGGTACTCCACGGGAGCTCTCCAAAAGCAGTTTCATAGCTTCTGCGGAAAAATTGTGGTACTTCTGTTAACTTCTTATCGCCTTCTGCCTAGAAGGACTCGAGCACTATCATCCTCACCTTCTGGTGTCTTTAACACAAAAGCAGATAAAGTATGAAAGGAAACTTTGAGCAGAAGCACTGTGGCAACCCCGAGCGAGTCTGGCGCCAGTCCTGGGCAAGCAGGAGGGGGAGGAAATGCTGTGGGGTAATTCCCCTGCCATTTCCCCAGTGCCTGACTGGGTACTTGGGCTCTGCAGAGAGCCGGGGCGTATGTTACGGACCCTCCCTACCTGGACTGGGCCAGAGGAGGAGGTGGCCTTCCTACAAAACAGCCTTTTTTTTATTGTAGGGGCTGATTCCTCCCTCTACCCCCATCTCCCCCTTAAATGCCATGTGATGCAGGGTTTCCCAGCACTGTTCACTGCCTGTGTGGTCTATGCATATATTAGCACAAACACTGTTAAATGCCTTTTGTCAAGATGTGTCCTCACCATCAATGTGCGCGTGTATGTATGTTCGTCAATTTTGACTGCTTTTCTTGGATCTGGAGTTCTATTTTATTGCAGTGAAGACACTTTGTTATATAATGTTTATATATTTTAAGATTTGTGCCAAGAGAGGATGTATATTTAATAAAAAATTATAATTGACTTTGGAGGCTCTCTGAGGGTGTCTCCTATTATACATTGCTCATAAGAGAGAGGGGCCTGGTACCTCTGGGTGGATTTATCATGGGGGTGTCTGGTGGGGGGGCCTGTGGCTGGCAGTACCTCTTGTGGGGCTGACTGTGCCCCCGACCACACAGGTCTCCTGTGTATGGAGCACCCTACAAAGTGCCCCAAGCGCTTTGGGCATTGCATGGAAGTCGGGAGAAGCTCGAAGAGGGAAAGCAGCTCTGGAGCTGGCTCAAAACCTGTGGTTCCCCCCCCAAAAGGAGGCCTGCGCTGTCCCCGTCCCCAGCGCCGCAGCGTGGGACGGGGACGGGTGTGCAATGGCAGCAGGTGGCACTGTCGGCTTAGGCACGGTCCGGTGGCTTCCCCGAAGTTGAGGGTCCCCCGGTTGCTGCTCAGCCCTGTCCAGCTCTTGGGGCTTTCGGTGCTTTCAGCTGCGTATCGGGTCACGCGCGGGTGCCACACTGCAACGCCTTGCAAGGTAGGAAGGTCTCGGCAGCGAGGGCAGGTCCAGCCCTTCCAGAGTAACCTCCCTGCAGCCCACTGCTGCCCTGCGCAAGGCAGGGCAGAGCTCGGGTCCTGGCCTTAGCCCAAGAGAAACTGAGAACCCCGAGGCCGAGGCTTGCACCAGACCTAATGGCAGAGCTGGGGAAGGGTCCCTGACCGCCTGCCCCGGACCCGCGGCCTCTCGGCGCTCTTGGTGGAGGGCAGCAGCCCTGCCTTTGGCTTTCTGGCTCCCTGTGCGCAGGGGAGCATCCGCCCAGGTTGGTTTGGGCTGCCTGCCACGGAGAGAGCTGCCATCAGCAATTTCCCTCCGCTGCAAGCAGGAACGGCTCTGCAGGACGCAGGCAGCAAGGACGGCAAGGGGAATCTCATTTTGGGTGGAAGTGGGGTGGGAAGGCAGGGCTCGCTGCTTCCCTCCCTGCCAGGGCATGAAGGAAAACCTCCAGGAGCTGCTGCAGTCCAAGTCCTCTCCCCAGCCCGCAGGTTCTTGCCTGG
>NW_010528911.1:284-1208 GCF_000687285.1 Phaethon lepturus | reverse complement strand
GATGCCAGGCCAGGTCCGGGCCACAGCAGGGTCTCCTGGTGCCAGCAGAGCCTTTCCAGCAACAAAACCTCTTGATCCCGGCTGCTCCCCTCTCTGCCGAGAGCCCGAGCGTGGCCCTAAGCGGCTGGGCTCCGCTCTGCAACCATGTTCTAAATAAAGCAAAGATACAAAGAGTAAAAATAATTCCGGGGCGAGGAAGATGGGGGGGCTCTTTCATTTTATTTGATGTGGCCCAATTTCAGTGCCTGTGGATCTGTCTCCTGCTCTTGGCTAGTCTATCAGTCATTGTCCCCGCCTGAGAGGGTCACGTCTGGGCAGATCTCAGGGGAGGAACTGTCTGCATGTCTGAATGCAGCACAACCCCCGGCCCTAGCAACCGTCCTCCTGCCGCGAAGGCTTCCCTGCCAGCTCGGCCCCCGGCTGCTTCCTCCACATGCTTAAGGAAAATTAGATAAATGAGCCATCAAGGCAGTCGGACTTGCTTTTAATGGGACGGCGGCGCCGGGCTGGGCGAGGCCGGCGGCGCAGGCTGGAGCAAGCCCCTCCGCATCGTGGCCCCGGGGGACTCGCTTCTTCCTTGCGCGTTTCCACCCACGTCTTGGTGACAGTGCTGCTGGAGCCCAGCTCCTCCTGGCCCTGGGCTCTTCTGGTGCTGCTCTGGGCTCTGGTTTCTCCAGCTGTTTGCAAAAGGGGAATTTCCCTGTAATTTTTTTTGCAAAAGGGCTTTTATTGTGTCCGCAGCTCGGGTACTCGGGAACCAGGCGGAGCGGGGCTGGCTGGATTAGCCCTGTTAACACCGGGCAAAGGGCTGCCTTCTCATCTCGGCCCTTAGCAAGAGGGAATTAAGACCATTACAAGGCTATCAAATAGGATCAGAGCCCCTCTCCCTTTCTCTGAGCAGCCCAGACCTGCTAATCCTTTTTC
>NW_010528911.1:0-221 GCF_000687285.1 Phaethon lepturus | reverse complement strand
GCCGTGTCCCCCGTCCCACCTCTGCAGCCACCGTTGGGCTCGGCGGCGCGTTACCAGCCCGGGTGTGACCCCAGTGCCGAGGGAAGGAAGGGCCAGGAGCGGGCAGCGAGGCGGGCTGCGATGGGGGGCACGTGAGGTCTCCTCCTCGAGTGCGACGAGGCCGGGCTGCAGCGTTTCTTCAGGAGCTCAGCCCCTTCCCCTTGCTGCAGCAACGCGTACGA
>NW_010528910.1:0-4049 GCF_000687285.1 Phaethon lepturus | reverse complement strand
ACACCGCTTGTGACCGGCCGCCAGCCGGATCAAGAGCCTGGGAACCCAGAGGAGCCTGTTTATGAGCAGTGGGGCTATTTTGGCTGCTCTCTGTAATCCCTGGGGATGGTGGCACCCCCCGCCCGGTGGCCCCGAACTCTCACCTCGGTGGGGGTGAGCTGCGCTCCTCGCCCAAGGAGGGGAGGGAGGGGGGAAACCGGCCCACAAAGAGTGTCCCCGCTATGCTCTGACCTGCTTACGAGCTTTTTATAAAACTTATTTGCAGTTGAAGCCGTGCGACTTTTTATTTCAGGCAAGACCTCATGTTTGATCCTGTAATTGTGGCATGATTTATTTTTTTAAAGAATACTGTGTTACAGAAAACGACACCCGAGAAGAGGTCGTCCTTGGTCTCGCTGTGCTTTCAGGAAAGACAGCAGCCTTTCTCCAGCAAGCAAACCCACAGTTTCCCTTTTGAACCTTTACCTCCACATTATTATTGGATGCAAAACTTGTTTGGCTTCAAAGTGTGGAGAATTTTCCCAAAAGGTCAAGCAAAATTGGACAAGTTGTCTTTTAAATTACCAGACTTGAAAAAAAATAATTTACCCAGATTTGAAAATTTGCCCTGTGTACCCTTTCTTTAATGTGGGACTTTATTTACTAAACTGGCGTTACTACATCACTCAGTTTTTCAGCCAGATGAAAAGTGTTGACAAGCTATTTCTAAGAAAATATGGCACAATTAAGGAATTGAGGGGGAAGGAGGGCGAAAGAAGTATTTTCCCTCCCGTGGCTGATTGCAGCTGATGTCTCCACTGGTGTCACACATGTCACCTTGCCATGGGCTTTCTCCCAGGCCCGGAGCAGAAGCAGCCGTGGGGCCGAAGAGGAAGGCTAGAGCTCCACTGCATGCTTCAGGGCTTGACCCCATCCTTATTTTTATTTGGGCCCTACTCTTGCGTGCTGCTCCGTATTAATGCCAGTAGCTTCTGCATGGCTTCCCTTGGTATGCTTGCATCGTTATAAGTAAGCACATTCATGCTTGCAGGATCAGGGACTTGTTTTGCAGTAATGGATTTGTTGCAGAATTATAGCTAACTAGCTGTGTCTTCTGCAAAAAAGAAAAAAATTGGTTATGCTGGTTTTTGAGTTTCAGGCCATTAAAAATTACCCAGAATGTACAGTCACTCAGTAGCAGCTTCGTAGATAAGGATTTAATTATAAGCCCTGCACTCACTTATACTGTTTGAATACCAAATGTATTTTGTGATTGCTTTCAGAGCACACTATTTTTTTCCCCAGAAATTTGAAGGCAATTGAGCAATTTTACAGTCTGGAGTCCTGATTCAGCAGCCTTCCCAGTTCAGCAAAGAAATGATGTGCTTAACTCCAATGGGACTTGGGCATATGCCTAATTGGGACCAACGTTTAAGATCACATTAAAATTAAAATCTTAATTTTTGTACCATTTTTGCACCTCTGTGCAGAACACAATTTGGTTCCATGACTCAAACTTTTATACAAAGAGGTCTTTGTAAAATCTCCACTTTGCTGTGGACTCTCTTACACGTACTGCGCAAAGCCCAGAAGGTTTAATGGAAAGTTCGCATGCAGTTTGTATGTAAAAGACTTGGAATACGTTCTATGTATTACAATGTATGTATGGCATCTGAATACAATGTATGTATTCAAAGAAGGAGGAAGAGAAAAGGAAACTTTGGCGGTGCCCCCGGGGGGTTAGCCGAGCAGAGTGAGGATAGCCGAGAGTAGGCTTGTAGCTGGAAATTTTCCCTGGCTGATGACAGCTTCCAGTTTCTCTCTGTTGTGGGTTTTGGTTTTTTGGTTTTTTTTTTTGCTTTTGTTTCTGCAGCGTTTCTCGCTTTCTTCTGCCTTCCCCATCCCACATCCAAGTTCTTGGAGAATTAGATGCTTCAGGACAGCTTTGCAACGCTGAGCTGACCCAAGGCACCCACAGACTGTGTTGGAGACCCAGGTTTGGGCACAAGCTCTGCTCAGCTAAAATATTTGTACTCAGTCTTTCCTCATCCTAATCATTTGGCTACTGGCCAGGCAGGCCTGATATTATATCCTTCTCCAAACTCTGGATTTAAGGAGAAATTCCATCCTTTTCTCGGTGAAAGTTTATAGCAGCTGCTGTGCTCCTGGGGAACAAATCAGCTCTGATGAGCTTGCGTTGTCTCATGGAAAAGCCATTTTATTAAAAAATTTCTAAGCAAGCCATAGCCAGCACGCTGGGCTTTGTCCTCGTGCTCTGAATGATACATGGTCTGCAGGCACTGGGGACCGCGCTGGGCTGCCGAATCCCAGCGACCTGGGGGTGAACAGAGAGCAAGAGCCCTGCCCCCGGGATCTGTCCTGTCCCCTGCCTTCTCATCCAGTGGGATGGGGTCTCACCAGCCCAGTGAAAAGGTGCTTGTAAGCAATCCCTAGAGGATATGTGGGGGTCACTTAGCGCCGGTGGGTTAAACCGATATGTGGGTGCGGAGCCCCCAGGGCAGCTGGTGGGAGACACTAACGGAAGGGGGTGAGGTACGCAGAGAGTGCACACACGGGACGTGGTGGTTCAGTGCTTTTGTCCTGGTTCCATCAGCACCTCGGCTTCACCGGGGAAAGGGATCACCCAGCCAGGGGATGGGACTCTGGTTACACATAGGTTCAAGAGGGAGAGTAAGAGCATCGTGTAAGAGAACCTCCAGTTTGGGCTGGAGCTGTGATCTTTCACACCTGCACGTTAAAGGGCAGATAAACTTCATCTGAATTTTCCCCGACGGGGTTTTTTATGACCTGTTACACCAGCGTGAAAAATAATTCCCCCGGACAGTTGACTTCAATACACCGAAATGCTGATGGCTGTTTCAAATTGCAGTGCCCTTTGTGCCGCCGTTGCCTGCTGCAGACGTGCCAAGGAGAGGAGGAGGAGGAGAGGACTCTGAGAGGGCTGTATCCCTCCACCTTTGGAGCACCCCCCAACTGCACAGCTTTCCTCTGCTTGCCCTCATCCTGCCTCTTCCTCTGCTGCTTGGGATGCCAGCAAGCCGAGCTAAAGTGCTTCCCAGGTGGGAGCCACGGCGCTGACCCGGCACATCACCCCAGAGCCACGGTGTCCTCGCACAGCGGCCTCCGTGCTGTCAATAGTTGGCAATACACAGCCTGGCACGTCTCATACGCGAGCACGCCGCGCGCTGGGTATCGGGTCCTTTCAGAGCACCCTGCCCACTAGAGGCCACGCCATCAGGACCCTAAATCACAGAGGGTGTCCCCAGCACCTGCTCAAATCAGAAGAGTGCACTGCTTCCCGGCTCGTTTTAATGTCCCTTCCCCTGGAGGACGTCAAGCTTTGAGGAGCCAGACCGGTCTATAGGGCAGGTGGCAAGCCCCATGGAAGCGTCCGAGGGAAGCGCACCTCCCCTCCAGCCCCGTCGTGACAGCAGGGTTGGGGACAGTAACAGGTCGCAGGGAGGTTCTGCTTCAGGAAAGTTACCGCTGGCACACTGTACTCCGCTGTACTGCAAGGTAGTATCCAGATAATAATAAGGAGCGTGGAGGTTTTTCTCACCATTATAATAACACCGCAAACTGCTATGTTATTTATTGTCGTACCATTTTTGCCAAGGGCTTTAGCTTGTCTATTGGTCGTTAGAAGCAGAAGCGTTTGCAAAACAGTTTAAAAAAACATCTTGCGCTGTTATTCCTCAGCTTCCATTTCCAAGCACTCTACCTCAGGAAAACAGCGAAACTGCCTGCGCACAAAACGCTGCCAGATGTAGAAAGTAAACGAGCTGAGAAAACGAAATGCTTTTTATCATTTCTTTCAGCTGGAGTAATCATACGTGTTACATGGAACACAGAAATTTTCGGAAGGAAGTGTGATTTAGCTGAATTTCAAATCCCTTTTACGTGTGTTTTTTTTTAACACTAGCTGGAACTTGTGCCCGTGACCAGTCATCCTGGAGGGTCTGTTAGTCTTTCCACGACGTGAACAACCCCAAAATACAGGCTCTGCCCGTCACCCCTCTGCTTCTTTACCAGCAGCCTGTGCTACAGCC
>NW_010528909.1:0-5740 GCF_000687285.1 Phaethon lepturus | reverse complement strand
TGCAATCAAAACACTCCCTAACATACAGATCACTGGACTGTGTATGACCTCAGTTACTGTTGTATCTGGACCTGACTCCAACTTGCCGATTTCACTTTCTGGCTTAACCTTGCATCTGCCTCATCACTAAAGTTTTACCTGGTGATCACTGGACTGTGGCTCATTCTGGTCACTGTCACCAGAGCTGCTACGCTCTCCTTATTCAGGTATTGTGGGACTGCACCCCTTGTTGGTGAGGTCAGTGCCCTGTCTACTTTGCTGTCACTCTTGGCTCCTGGCTTGCCTGCCCCTATGGAGCAGCAGCCTGCCCTTGCTGTTCCCTGACAAAACCATTATCACTTTTTAATGACTGTTTCTAATCTAACCTCTGAATCCAGTAACATAGTTTAATATTTAAGGCATGTTTTAAAATAATATTTTGAACTTTAAAATTTACTGATGTAGATGATGTAACAAATTTTTGAAGTTCAAAAGAGTATATGGGAAAAAAATGGCCTTTTGGTCTCTGTGCTTCAGTTCCCTCTTCTCAATCATCTATTTTCTTTATTTAGTCTAAGCTCTTTAGGATAAGTTTTATTCTGTGCACTTAAATGATCTGGTACAAAGCACAATCCATCTGAGTACTACCACTGCACTATCATTAAATGGAAAATTAATCCAAATTTAATTTACTTTGGACACAGTTAGCAGGGAAACATGAAGGCAGTGACTTGTGTATTCCAATAGCAAGTTTCATACTCAAACAGGTTTTGTGTTTAAAACTTGACACTAAGTAAAAGAAGACTTTTCATTCTAATTATTGAAACATATTCAGTCCTGATGCACCAGAGTGGCATGGGAGTAGACTCTCAGATAAAGGACCCAAATGACTTGAAATCTAGTTGAGATGAAAGCCAACAGAGAATTTAGCCAATATTCAGGAAACTCAGAAATAGTTATAACTATCAGATTGTATCTGGTCTGGCTGAGATGGAGTTAACTTTCCCCATAGCAGCCCTCATAGTGCTGTGCTGTGTATTGGTAGCTAGAAAGGTGTTGATAACACACCGGCACTTTGGCTACTGCATCAAGGCTGTCTCCCCAACATTCCCCCCTTACCAGTAGGCTGGAGGATGGGCGAGATCTTTGCAGGGTATATAGCCAGGACAGCTGACCCAAACTGGCCAAAGGGATATTCCATACCATAAGACATCTGCTCAGCAACAAAAGCTAAGAGAAAGGGGGGGGGGCATTCATTATGACGTTTGTCTTCCGGAGCAACTGCTATGCGTACTGAAGCCCTGCTTCCCGGGAAGTGGCTGGACATCGCCTGCTGATGGGAAGTAGAGAATAAATCTTTTGTTTTCCTTTGCTTCCACGCGCGGCCTCTGCTTTTGCTTTACTAAACTGCCTTTATCTTGACCCATGAGGTTTTTTTCCATCTTATTTTCTCCCCCCCCATCCTGCTGAGGAAGGGAGTGAATAGAGCGGTTTGGTAGGTATCTGGTGTCAAAACCAAATTTCTCCACAGCTACCTAAATAAAAAAGATGAAGCTCAGGTTTACACAAAAGCATGGGAGAACACTGTATCTTGTCTCTGTCAGAGGGAAAAAAGTTTATCAAAGAAAAATAAACATTTAAAGATAAAGTGGAAATACAAAATAAAACTAAAAATTGCCCTATGTCAGACGTAAGTCTACCTGTTCATCACTTCGATGATAGTCATTATCTTCTTCCTGTTTTTCTTCAGAAGTTTCTTTGTTTGAATTTTCATCTGGCTTAGTTTCACCTTTCAGAAGAAAGCAGAGCATTACACTAATTAAATTAGACATATCAGATGACAGGTAATCCTGAAACAAAGTGAAGACTATAAGAGCAACTGTGGCTTGTCAAAGCATGATCAGCTTCTCTTCTAACCAATAAAAAAGTCGGAAAGCAACTTCATTCTTGGTAGCAGAGATGTGGACACTAATCCAAAGCTTCCCAGAAAATCAGTTCAAGACACCTTGATACAAATTTGTCAGGGCTCATCTATAAATCTGATATGCTCTCCTGACAGTCACAAATTTGAGAATTCTTTTGCCCTTGGATGAATACACACACACATACATTTTTAAGTATAACCACCACAACGTTTCTATCGCAAAATTAGACTTAACATCAGCAGTTTCTGAAGTTAATGCAATTCAGGACTGGGATAAAAAGTAACCTTTTCTTATCATAGAGTTCCCACATAGATACTACTGAAGATCTTCACCAGGAACACATTACAGCCAGCTAAAAGAACACATTCTATAAACAAGTGTGATGCAAAACAATACTGCACTTAGATGGTGAGTTCAAAGTGGTGAGTTCTTGTGTATAGTCCAATATATAAGCACAAGCAAGCCTTGTACAATATTATACAACAACTATGAGCGCTAATAAATATTAGCTAGTCACCTACCTCTGACAGATCCTTTCAGCAGTTTAATGGCAGTCTGCACCCCCACTCAAAGACAGAATAAACATAAGACCATTTACCATTGCGATGTAAATCTAGATGTTGCTTTGCAGAGCATGTCTCCCCTTTGATGTCCCCTGGTACTTCCATACCCAGTTTGTGATAGAATTCCCTCTGCTTTTTCATTTCCGCTGTTTAAAATTGTAAATATTAGTTATGTAATAATGTTCTAGCATAATATTTATCAAGGTATTCCAAACCCCTCCTCTGTTCTGTAAAAGAAGCTTGTCAGGCAGGAAGTGGTATTAGCACTTTTTGCTACTTCTCTACTCTTGCTGCCATAATCGAGTTACCCCAGATCTTATTCTCAAGAGGCAGAATACTACCAAGTCATTTGCAGAGCTATTATTATACCATTCTGTTATTACATATAAAATAAATTTTAAATACTATACCATACTTTGTGTGTGGTCTTCCCCCTTTGATATTTCTGTCAAAATATTGTTTTTTAATTTTTATCCGTATTTCTGACCTTCAATATCCTAGAAACAATTTTAAAATAATCTCTTTATCTAAACTTGCTTATAAATGTCCAATAATGTCCTCACTTGACAGCTTAATTGGATTGCAATATTCTACTTAAATAAAAGTAACAACACACCACTGAAAAATAATACTGAACAATTACTATAAAGCATTCCTTTAGTCCAACAGATTCATTATCAAAGTAAGTAGATTATAAGAACACAAATGCAAAGGTACCTGCTAGCAAAGGATTTAAGTACATCTTAGGAGAAGAAAAATTCACTGAAACTAAAAGTTATGCTACATTAGTATTCTACCTCTGAGAACTCTGCAAAGCTGTTAAAAAAGACATGAATATGTACACAGTTTATTAAAGAAGAATGTATGCAAATTATAAAATGCCAGCATGAAAAAGCTGCAGTGTTATTTAGGTTTACATAATGTTACTTTTCCCTGAAATAACACCAGCATTTTCATTTCTGAAGTTTTTTCACTGCTGGTACAAGTCTAAAATTAAAAAAAAGCACTGAAGTAGAGAGGAAAAGTAGTGCTAGAACTGGGACAAGTGAAGATGGTATTTTTCATGAACATTTTTGTCATTTCCTCCTTTCATTAATGTAAAGGAACTATGTGTGGATCTAACATTCAGTAAAAATAGGACATATCAGAAAACTTACCTTCTTGGAGGCCTGGCACAAGTTTGTAAACAATATCTTGCATTGTTCTATCATGACTAGCAGGAAAAAAAAAAAGAAAAATTGAAGCCATCTTGGTTCAAAACATTTCTCTTAAAGAGATTCAGTATTAAATTGACTCTACAAACCTCTAAAGACTTGTAAGAAATGAAAATATTTATCTTGGATAACTGAAAAATCAAACATGAGATAACAGTAACAAGAAAGGAATGCAGATAAGGTTCAGGCTAAGACAAGAACTGACAAAAGTTAAACTGACAAAAGTTTAACAGAAATGCTAGGAAGGATGCTAGGAAGGATGGTCTTTATGATGCAAAGGACGGCATCCTGTGAGAGATGCCATATACCTGCATGTAACATAACTAAAAATTCCTTGACAATTTTGACAAAAGCATTATTTTATTTTCTGTTTCTAGACACTAGACACTTTTCTGTTTCTAGAAACTAGACTGTTTCTTATCCCTTTTAATTAAACTCTCATGTCGCTAGATTGTTTAGTTATCCATACTGTGCTTTTTAAACAACATGAGGAAAAAAGCCTATGGGGAAAAAAAAGAAGAGAACAAAGGAAAGAAAATTTGCGTTTGCTCTTATAATCCAGCATTTTACCCAAGAGCAACATCATGTAGCTCAGAATCCCATCTAGCTAAAAAGGGTGGAACAAAAAAAGGCAAACTGATCCAGCACATAAGGAAGGAAATGGTGGACAAGTAGGACTGGTTAAGATTCTGAACACTGATGTTTTCAACCAAAGTTTAACTACAAGCTGCCATTTCCTGGATTACTCTAAAACAAGTCATTGCCTGAAAGGACCAGAACATTACCCTGACTTCCAAACTATAAATAAAATCCAGTACAAGCTAAAATGTCAGCCTCAGCTGCTACCAGGGCATTAACACCAGAAGAGTTTACAATACCAAACTCCAGCTTCGACTCTCAGGTTAGGATTTTTAAATGCAGGAACATCTCCAAAAACATTTCAATCTAAATGAATTATTTTAGCCACGAGCATGAGAGCAGAGGTGAGAATTTAAGAGCATTCTTAATGATGAAACATGAGATGTGTTTGGTTTACCTATTCCCCAGAAGGATGGGGATGAATTAGATCACAGATTCTTGTAACTAAGGCATAATACAAAGTTCCTCCCTATTAATCTGTTGAAAAAACCACAGACTTCCAAAAGCAAGTTGGACAAAGACTATCTGTTTTGATCTTTAAGGGGCAGTACTTTGTAATAAGCTCAGGAAAATACTTCTCTAAGAGGGCATTTTCATTTTTCAAAGCAGTAGAGCAAAGAACCTAGACTGAAGAAGGGGTTCAATTTTTTAAAAGACTTTTTATATTTTTTTTAAGACTGTGCATTCAGTGTCCACAAACAACTGTCAAATACACTTCTAACTACTCAATTTGAGGTTATACTCCCAGGCATCTCTTAGCACTGAAAATAGGCTTCTGAACCGATACACGGATGTGTTCCTGTAGCTTTACAGAGGACAACCATGTTGTCTTAAGTGCCATTTGTTTCTTCTTGCCTACTGGCACGGATTTGTCATCATTGGTTTGTCATATTTCAAAATACACTCTAGTACAGTCTCTGCATCATTCTCGGAAGGTATAAGAAATTATTTCAAACTCCTGAAGGGGACTCAGTTTTGAGCAATTCAGAAAGTTTTTATAGGACATTGTGGTGGGTTAACCCTGGCTGGATGCCAGGTGCCCACCAAGCCACTCTATCACTCCCCTCCTCAGCTGGACAGGGGAGAGAAAATATAATGAAAGGCTCGTGGGTTGAGATAAGGACAGGGAGAGATCACTCAGCAATTACTGTCACGGGCAAAACAGACTTGACTTGGGGAAATCAGTTTAATTTCTTACCAATAAAATCAGAGTAGGGTAATGAGAAATAAAAACAAATCTTAAAACACCTTCCCCCCACCCCTCCCTTCTTCCCGGGCTTAACTTCACTCCCGACTCTCTACCTCCTTCCCCTCCCGAGTGGCACAGGGGGATGGGGAATGGGGGTTGTGGTCGGTTTATCACACGTCGTCTCTCCTGCTCCTTCCTCCTCGGGGGAGGACTCACACTCTTCCCCTGCTC
>NW_010528908.1:735-1086 GCF_000687285.1 Phaethon lepturus | reverse complement strand
GGACTGTTATATATGAGCGGCTGTCTAACTGGTCTCTGTACTTACAGACGGTAGCTGGTGCCTTGAGAAAAGGAATAAAAGCAACAAATCAACCTCAAAACAAAATTAAAAGCAGCGTGCTTTGCGGCCCGGCGAGGGCAGGGGCTCTGCTGTGCCTGCCTGGACTGTTATATATGAGCGGCTGTCTAACTGGTCTCTGTACTTACAGACGGTAGCTGGTGCCTTGAGAAAAGGAATAAAAGCAACAAATCAACCTCAAAACAAAATTAAAAGCAGCGTGCTTTGCGGCCCGGCGAGGGCAGGGGCTCTGCTGTGCCTGCCTGCGGCGGAGGGGACGGGACACCGGGGTCT
>NW_010528908.1:0-332 GCF_000687285.1 Phaethon lepturus | reverse complement strand
CCGGCTACCCTCTGCCTCCGCGGTAACAAAGAGATTTCACTGCGAGTTCAGAGGTCGTGAATTTGATAAACTGTCTCATATTTTTAAATGAAAAAATGATACTTCATCTTTCTAACGACAGAAAACTTGGAGATGGTTTACAGTAATATATGCCTTTTTTAATACATGGCTTGCAATCTCAGGCCAGCGGCTGTATGAAGAATGGAGTAGCAGGCAAAAGGTTAATAGAGCATTGGTCCTTTTTTAATTGAAAAAATGACTGAGGGACCATGTAGCAGACCGAGCAGTAATATTATTACAGGCTGTAAGTACTGTTCCAGAGACTTACTGTG
>NW_010528907.1:4983-5206 GCF_000687285.1 Phaethon lepturus | reverse complement strand
TCCAGCCCCCATGGATAAGGCAGCTCTGGGACCCCAGCAAGGACAGCCCACGGTCAGGGGGCCGGCAGCAACCGCACTCATCTTCCCACCGACACCTCCCTGGGACCTATTTGGCATCGTCTTACCCAGTGAGAAACAGAGGCTCCTGCTCCAAGCCCTGCAGTCGAAGGGGGTCAGCCTGCGCTGGCAGCCCCTGCTCAGCTACCCGGGGAGCTGGGGGCGG
>NW_010528907.1:4170-4838 GCF_000687285.1 Phaethon lepturus | reverse complement strand
TGGGTAGGGGCCAATGCTCACCCCCCCAGCCCACATCTGCCCCCAGGGTGTGAGCGCTGGAGGCACACAGGGCAATAGAGCTGTCATTTTGGGGCTGCACTAGGGTGAGCAGAGTGCTCCGAGGGACCGCTGCCTGCCCTGGGAAGCTGGAGGGAGCAGTGAGGTCTCTGTGGGGTCCACGGGGCTGGGGGAGGCTCGCACCCACCCGGGGGTTGTGCCTGTGCATTTCGGGCTATCCAGGCAGAGCTGGAGGCTGGTGCAGCCCCAGGGCAGGAGGAGCTGAGGAATGCGGCAGGTTCCGAGAGGCTTGGAGCTGCCTGGTGCCGTCCTGGGGCTTTGCTACCACTTTATCGCCTCATTTCTTTCTCTCCGGGAGAGCAGGGATGGAGCTGGAGGGAGGACACCCCCCCTTGCAGGGCAGCCCCCAGGATGCCACCACAATTGCAGCAACCCCCGGGAGAAATACATCTCCTGGCTCATCCCACAGAGCAGGAGGGCTGGCCTTGCCCGCCTCGTCCTGCCGCGCTGCCCGCCTCTGCCTGCATCTCCTCCTCGCTGCTCTTGCACCTGCCTTGGAAATGGCAAAGTAAGCGCTTTGCCAAACGGATTAGAGCTTCTCCGGCAGCCTCTCGGGCTGCTCCTGCTTCCCTTGGCTCCCACGCTGGCTT
>NW_010528907.1:3462-3697 GCF_000687285.1 Phaethon lepturus | reverse complement strand
GCGCAAGGCCATTGCTGCAGCACAGCTGTCCCAGCTGGGGGACCGCACCGCCGACCCCAAAGAAGGACTTGGTGCCACACTGCGGCTCCCATCATGCCCGACCCCAAAACCCTGGCTGAAGCCGTGTGGGTCCTTCCCACCTCCTGGGATTTTGTGTTCCCATTGCTGGAGCCCAGAGAAAACCGGGGAATTCATCAGCCACTGGCTCCGCTGGCGGCTGAGGCGGCGGACCCCG
>NW_010528907.1:2972-3333 GCF_000687285.1 Phaethon lepturus | reverse complement strand
CGGTGCTGCCCCTGCCCCGGGGTCTGCATCGATCCATGACCCTCCCCGCCCAGCGCTGGCCCCCTCCTCTCCCATCTCTCCCCATGGTGTGCAGCCGCCGAAGGGGCTGCAGCAGGACGGGAGCCGGAATTAGCTGTAAAAGGATTGAGGAAGGCAATCCCGGGAGGCTGGCAGGCATCGATTAGTGACGTGCGCAGGGGCAGGGCGAGAAAGGGAAGGGAACATCAGCACCGGTGAAGTGTCTCCGCACCAGGGCCACGTCTTGCAGCGAGCCAAAGCCTGGGTTTGGCTCTGTGTGGGATCCCCCTCGCTGGAAATCCTGTGTCTCCAGCCCTGCTGGTCCCCGTGGCCGTGCCGCCCG
>NW_010528907.1:900-2924 GCF_000687285.1 Phaethon lepturus | reverse complement strand
TGATGCTGCTGGGGCCGGGATGGAGCTGGGACGGAGCTGGGCTCCTCCGGCACAGCTCGGCAGGAGGAGGAGGAGACCTCGGTGAGCGGCTCTGCCCAGGGACAGACTTTGTCCCCGCAGGGCAGCCAGCCCGGCTGGTGTTTGTGCAACACCTTGAAGGCAAAGGCAGGACCCTGCCGTGCTTCTGCGGATGAGTTTTGGGGAAGGAGAGGCCACATCCAGCCAGCAGCTTCCTGGAGGGACCGGGCTGGCATCTGCCTGCCCTCGGCATGGCACAGCACGGGGGGAGGGAGACCGTGAGGCCCCAGCCCCGCCGTCGCTGTGGCCGTGGGCAATACGTACGGGCTCCTCTCAGGCAGCTGCCTCCACCGAGCTCCACGCAGTTTCCCAGGAAAAATGGAGCCTTTATGTCCCATCCCCAGCCCCTTCCCCGGAAGGGCTCGGAGGATGCCCCCAGGGCCAGTTATGAGCAGACAAGAAAGGGATTGTTTTGGTGGGAGCTCGGGCTCTGGCAGCACCTGCCCCACGCCGGGGCTCTCCACAATGGCTGCCTTTCTGTGTAACTGCTGCAGAGCAGCCAGTTATCCTCCGCTGCTAATTAGAGATGCAAAATAGCCCTGCGCTTGCATTCTCCCAGCAAGCCCGAGTGGGCTCCTGGGACCGGTGGCACATCCGTGGCAAGGGTGCAGCCTGGGCATGGGGTGAGCATGGGGGCACTGGCCCCATCCAGCCCCACAAGCCCCCCAGCTCACACACCTCTGCCCCTGGCATCGAGTGGGAAGGGGCAGCAGGAGGCCAGCGATGGGCTCGGGATGAGTGGGATGCCGGGACCTCTCTCTGCCCCCCCATCCCGAGAGCCCCTGTGGGCCGGGGGCTCTCCCATTGCTCCCAGGGCCAGCCGGCTCGGCACAGAGCACCATAACCAGGCACTCTGCCATGATTTAGGAAATGCATTTTCCTTTCCTTGCTAGGGAGGCAGACGGGAGCAGGCCACGCTTGAAAATCATGGAATCCATCATAGAAAATCCCCCCGTTATTTGTGCAAAGGCTGGCACTCGTGGCCGGGTGATGGGCAGAGCGGATGATAGCTGGTGGCATTTCTCTCCTCCCCTGTCCGCACCGGCTCACTGCACAGGCAGGCTGCTGGCAGCGGCGAGAGCGTGGTGTGGGCTAATTTGCTCTGCTTCTCAGTTTGCCGTGGCACTCGAAGAGCATAATTTCAGAGCAGCAAGTGGCCCGATAAATCAGGGCTTATTTCCTGCCCATACTGTCTGCTGCTTGCCACAAGGAAACTAATTTTACAGGAGGAGAAATGACTTACCGCAGGAAGTAGTAAGCGATGGGATGGCAAGAGCCAGGGAAAACTTTGTGGTGGCTGAGTTTTTGGTGAAGGAACCGGCTACAGTCATTGTGGGAGCCTTGTGCTGTGGAGGCAGGGCCCCTGCCCGCCACCAGCACTGAGCAACCCGTGCGGCTGGGGAAGGAGACACGGGTCGGTCCTTCCTGCATGGACCACATCTGCCGCAAAGCTGGTGGCAATGGGCTGTTAGCACTGGGAAACCCCCCAGAGTCATTGATGTCCCCCCCATCACCCTCCTGGAGAGCATTTGTCACCCAACGCTTAATGCCAAGAACATTTGCACAGATGCTGTCAGGGCAGAAGTCAGCTGGGACAGCCCGGCAGTGCCTACAGCGAACCTGCACTGAGAACGGCCAACTCGTTGCACACAAGGATGATGATACCCAATTGATCAGCACCCTCCAGTTCCTTGCCTTGAAACACCAACAGGCAAAGATCCCCCAGCACTCCACAGGAACCGCAGCCCATCCCTGTTCCCCTGCCGAGTTCGGGAAGCTTTAGGGTCTCGCATGCTACTGCCAGCTGCAGTCGGGCATGAAATATTTCAGGGGCCTCAGATGGCATGAAGCTGGAAGGAGACGGAAGGTGGGCAGGATGGAGAGCCCCACCGAGCTTCATTAAGCAGTTGAAGGCGCTCGTTAGGGGAAAGCTGAGCTGGCATCGG
>NW_010528907.1:292-838 GCF_000687285.1 Phaethon lepturus | reverse complement strand
CTCATGACTGCAGCTTCTGCGGGCGGCTTCGGTTACTCGGCTGGAAGCGTTCGGCTCCTGCTGGCTTTTAATTTCCCTGACATCACCTGCGAGCTGGGGGATATGCGGGCGCTGTGCATTCGGGCAGTTGGGAGGGGGAGAGCCTGTCGCCACCCCCACCCGCATCCTCCCGGCTCCCCAACAGCCCCGGCCGCGCGGCGGGAGGGGTCCAGCCTCCTGCTCCCCGCTGGGACCCACACAATGCGATGAGCCCCGGTGACCCCAGGCACAAGCCCTGGGTTTTGGGAGGAGGCAGATGGCAGTGGGTAGGGAGTTGCCTGGCTCCCTGGCCTCAAAGAAGCCTTAGGGGAGTGCAGCCCCCGTCACCCCTTCCCCAGTCCTGCTTTCCCCAGCCCTGCCTGGTGGGAAGGGCCGTTTTCTGCTTCTCCTGCCAGCCTGTTCCCAGCTGGCACATTTGGCAAGGAGGCGGCACCGGGTGCCTCTCCGAAGGCATTTTGGGGTGTTTATTTCTGCAAAAGCTGCAGCTCAGCCCTAAAACTCTCCCTG
>NW_010528907.1:0-237 GCF_000687285.1 Phaethon lepturus | reverse complement strand
AGCCCCGTGGAGGTGGCAGAGTGCCGGGGGAGCAGAGGAGGGAGCGCTCCAACCCGTCCTGTGCAGGAGGGATGAGAACACAAGGGGCAGCAGGAGGAGGAATCTTGGGGTCCTCACTCAGCTCCCCAAAAAGCTTCCCAGCAGTGAAGCCCAAGGGGGAAGGAGCCCATTTTGTGGCCCTAACAGAGCCCCGCTGAGACAGGCAGCGCCGCTGGAGCCCGGCCGCAGGCTCCTGAC
>NW_010528906.1:0-345 GCF_000687285.1 Phaethon lepturus | reverse complement strand
CACCGCCGGCGGCACGGAGGGCTCCGGCACCCGGGCAGTAAGGAAAATGTTTTAATTTTGCAGGGGCTGAGCAGAGAGGAGAAAATTGGTGATGATGCCTGTGCAGGGAGAGCTCAGCTGAGCATGCGAGAGGAGCTGCGCCCCCGGACCCCCGCAAAGCAGGGACCCCCGCAAAGCAGGGACCCCCGCGAGCTCCCCGTGCAGAAACGACACCCTGCCCGGACTGGTCGTCATTAACCACCATTTAAAAGAAGGAAGCTGCGCAAACCATTAGGAAGATAATTGGTCTCTCATCTGTATTTCAATAAAAGCAAGGGACAAAATACAATGTCTGTGAAATACGTA
>NW_010528905.1:3295-3505 GCF_000687285.1 Phaethon lepturus | reverse complement strand
GGGGGTACCAGCCCCCCCCAACTACTGTTTCCCCCTCCCTGCCTGGCCCTGCTGCCGGCCATGGGGCCAGCATGGCCCACAGCACCGCTACCCCGGTTGCCCTACAGGGGAGGGCAGCAGGGTCCTCTCCCCCTTGTACCTGCACAGCGAAGCAGCCCAGGGCCGGCAGGGACATGCTGCATGCCGGGGACGGGGTCGCAACTCACCCCT
>NW_010528905.1:601-2935 GCF_000687285.1 Phaethon lepturus | reverse complement strand
TGCATGCCGGGGACGGGCTCCCACCTCCCCTCTCCGGCAGCATCTCTCACACCCCTGCGCCTGGCACAGGGGGCACTGGGGGGTGGTGAAGGGCAGGCAGGCTGCAGGCAGCGCCCCGGCACAGCTGCCCCAGGGGAGCTGCCAGGCTGGTTGCCCTGGAGAAGGGCAGCTGAGGCCCAGGGCCAAGCTCTGTGCAGCCACGGCAGTGGCCCAGGGCAGGGCAGGGCTCAGCACGTGCCAGCAAACCCCGCAGGGTTGCACCTCAGGCATCCAAGGGCCCAGGGTGCCACGGCAGAGCTGTGGCTGGACATGCCTCAACCCACTGCAATAGCAGAGACCGGGGGGGGAAGGACAGACCCAACAATCAAAAACACAAATAAGAGGTATTTGGCATGGGCTGGGCTAGAGCAGGTGGGGGACTAAGGGAGCCCCCTCTGCAGCCAGGGCTGGGACAGCCAGGAGGGACAGCAGAGGACATGGGCCATGGAAAGGAGGAGCCAGCAAAAGCCCAGGGCTGAATGGACTGGGGCTGTGAACCTGCAGGTTTGGCACCAATAAACCCTTGGGAAGCAAATAAACTTCATTGCAGCTGTGCTGCAGGTGCCCATGGGAGGGGGGGGGTGAGCAAACAGCTCGAGGTGGGCAGCATGGGGACGATACTGTGCCGCAGCCCCAGTGCCGACCCTGCGGGGATGCTGGGCAGTCCTCAGCTGGGGAGCTGGTCTTCCTGAGAAGGCAGAGTTGTGTCCCACCGATGTGCAGGGGCTTGGGAGAGATGGGGACCAACTCCCCAGGCTTGGGAGACCCAGAGGAGCTGGGTGCTGGTACCCCCTCCCACACCCAGGCTCATAGGGCAGTGAGCTGTGCCGATGCCTTGGCCAGGGGAGGACAGAGCCCAGCATCCTCCTGGGGACTATCCAGGGTCCCCTGGAGCAGAGGGACACCCCCAAAGCCCCAGGGAGAGGGGCACTGGTCCCAGGCACTGGGGGAGGCAGGGACTCACACACAGTGCCCAAAGCCCACAGTGATGCCCAGGTGATGCCAGCTCTGTGCTCCTAGCCCCGCTCACCCAGTTGGCAGGTACAAGATATGGCAACGCATCATCCCCCTCCCAGAAGGGCCCCCCAAGCATGAGACACCCCAGGGTTTCAGAGCCCTGGACACACGGACTGTGCTCAGCTGCAGACATTCATTGTGGGATGGGACAGGGGGACCCCGCGGGCAGCGCCCCACTCCCCCTGCAGTCACACCACGAACTTGGTCTTGGTGAGGGAGCCGCTCTTGGTGGCCGTGTCCGCGTGGGCCTGGTACCCGATGGCCACCTTCTGCGACAGGCCCAGGTGCTCCTTATAGACACGCCTGGAGGAAGGAAGGGACTGCGTGAACGGGGCAGCATCGCTTCTCCCACTGGCTCCCTGCCCAGGGACCCCATTCCCCCCAAACCTGGCCCCAAAGAGCCCCCTGCCAAAGCTGCATTACCCGATGTGGGTGACCCCTTCCCGGTTCTCCGCTTCCCGGGTCCAGATGGCAATCTTGTCCCCCTTGGCGCGGATGTTGATGACGGCACCGCACACCTCATCGCTGTACTCGTCAAACATCTCCCCGATGAGGCACAGCAGCTGCCGGAAGGAGAAGGGCAGCCCGGGACATTCCCCGCTGGGGCTCAGTGCTGTGGTAGGTGAAAAACACCACTGCCGGGACCCTGAAGGCCCACCCGAGGCAGGCCGCACTCACCGTCTCCAGCCAGAAACGGTCCAGCTCAGTGTGCCGCTGCTGCTTCGCCAGGGTGATGAGCCAGCGCCCGCCACGCTTGTTCTGGCTGTCCTCCCACATGGGCTCGATGCCATCCTGGGGACAGGCCAGGGGATGGTCAGGGGCACCAAACACCCGGCCAGAGCCAGCTTGGGGAGCTGCAAGCACCCAGCCAGGCTTCCCCTCCTGCTCTATGGCCAGGGCCCCCTGCCAGCCCCACGGGCACCCCGTGTGCCCCCATAATGCTGGGTGCTGCAGGGGACTCTGAGGAGGTCAGGGCACCCTGCCAGCCCCACGGGCACCCAGTGTGCCCCCATAATGCTGGGTGCTGCAGGGGACTCTGAGGAGGTGTCACACCTTGAAGAGGGAGTAGTCACAGCCAGAGGTGAGCTTGCTGGCGAGCTGGATGTGGCTGTACAGCCTGCACCGGGCAGAGACAAGCAGCAGGTGAGAAGAGATGCCCCAGGGACACCCAGCACCCTCCTCTGGCCCAGACCTCCCCCCACCAGGGCCTCTTCACTGCCCCACCATGGGACACTCACGCCCAGAAGTCCTCCACAGTGCTGAACTTGGTGACGAGGC
>NW_010528905.1:0-335 GCF_000687285.1 Phaethon lepturus | reverse complement strand
CCCCTCCCAGGCCGGGGAGGGGCTGCCCATGCTGGGGCCCCCCATCCCTGTTCTGCAAGGGGTGCTTGCCCAGACTCTCTGCCAGGAGCAGCTCTTGCTGCTGACCCCCCCCCCGCCGCTCCTCTTGCCTCCGCTGGGGAAGGAGGGACAGCCTCGAGGAGCCCCTCAGCCACCTCAGGGAGGCTGTGACCCCTCAGCCACCCCCACAGCATGACATGGATCCCACAACCGGGAACCCAAAGGGGATAGCAGGGCTGCCTGGGCTCTGCTGCCAGGCCCAGCCCAAGGAACAGCACTCACCTGCTCCCCTGTAGCCATCCTGCCCAGCCTAGGCT
>NW_010528904.1:0-2331 GCF_000687285.1 Phaethon lepturus | reverse complement strand
TGTTAATTATTTTCCTGCCTATTAGAGCCGCTTGTGTAATTGCTCCAGCGCCCGTTAGCAGGGTTAGCGAATTACTCTCCAAAATTGGCTCCTTTTTTTCTCTGTTTTTCATCTAGACGCAGTCACTTGGAGACTGGGTCCGAGTCTTCTACTCAACGCGGTGTCAAAAATCTTGGCTTGTCAGATGATCCCTTTCTCCTGGACCCCCGAGAGGAACCCATTTTGTAGCGTTTTGACGCCAAAGGAGCTTGCACTGTTTCCTTGGGAGAATTCCGGGGGGTGTGAGCCTTGTTTCCCTCTTCTCCAGAAAATCATCCCAAATTTCATTTAATTTCCAGGAAGATTAGGCAGCACAGAGAGGAAAACAGCACTCCGGCGGCTGAGTTCCCCCCCGGTATGGGATCGCTTCTTCCCAGGAATTCCTTCTCCCTAGGTGAAAGGGGAGGCTGGGCTGTTCTTTGGTTGCTCTTTAATTAATTCCTGCGTTCTTCTAGTGCAGGTGTGGCTCTACATGAATTAATGCTGATAACCTCTACAAGCACCTTTGACAGGAACAGAGCTTTGTCAGGTCCCTGCCTCACGGCGCAGATTTCCCACCTTCCCTTTGGGCCTGCGCATCTCTTCTCCTCCTGGTTTCTTGCCTTTTTTTTTTCTTTTTTTTTTTTTTTACTCTGTTTTTAGCTCCTTGCTTCTTGCTGTCCACGTCCGGGTCAGGATCCCCAGCCAAATACCCCGTGGCAAGGGCGATGGGAATAAACGGGTCGGGTGGCTCAGACCCCTCATGGGTGACTCTACCACCGCCCAACTCTGCTGAACCTCCAAGGTGTGCCCCCGTAACGGGGAAAGATGCTCCTTTTTTTTTCCGACTGCAGCCCCCAGAGATGCTCTGACAACAGAGCTTGACTCCTTGAGAGGTTTCAGCTAATAATTGCACTCAAATGTGCCTGCAGATCTCATCGGTGGCAAATGCGCAGATACAGTCATGCCGGGGAAGAGAAGAGGTGCCGTTCAGCAGCTCTAGAAAAGCCTGCAAAGAATCAGCTTTCTTTAGACTATCGGTCCCTGGGGAACGGTAGCACATGCAATATTCAGTGGGACATGGAAAGCAACACGAAAAGAGCCGTAAATATCTCCAGGAAAAGTATCACCGACGGAGATTATGAAGCTGAAGAGGATGAGAGGGCTGAGGAGCCTCCTCCGCGAGCCGCCGTGCCTTGAGCCCGTCGTTGACTCCCGTCCACCCCACGCTTCCAGTGGGAGAAACCCACGGCGTTTCCCCGCAACACGATGGAGTTTCAGGCACCAGGAGGGTTCCCAAGCCCCGAAATCTTTGCAGGGAGCAGAGGAGGCCGGAGGCGAGCGGGTGCGTGGGGCAACCTGTGCACGTTGCCACGCTGCTCGCCGGAGGAGCCCGGCGCAGCCCTGATCTTATTATGGCATTTTCCATAACGTTGCAACACCGACATAATTATTACAGCATTTTCCATTAGCCAGTCTGTAATTGAAAACTTGCCGGGGGAAACAGTGTCAGGTTCCTCAAATAAAAGTTATCCCTTTTGCTCCCAAAAAAACCCCTGGTTGTTCCTGCTCGCTCCATCCCGGGTCCCTTTGCTGGTGTCTCCTGCCTTGCTCCGTCCTTAGGTGGCCATAAAACACCTTCATTCCTCAAATCGGCACGGCTTAATCCTCTCCAGAGGGATTATAGCCAGTATTTTTCACGGTTGTCCTTGCCTTTGCGCTGATGGATGTTGGGCTGTGACCGTCAGGCTGCAGCATCCCGCCGGCGTTGCGGGTGGATGTGTGTGTGTATATATCTATCTATACATCCCTGCGTGTGTATATGCACAGGCACGTATGGACCGGGATGGGTTGTACGAGGCTCGGTGTTTTCTAGGTAAAACTTCTCAGCAAAGCACGGTAACTGGTGTTATTTCACCTCCTGAATGTCTGTCTGTGCATCCAGCCTCCTCACCTCTGCTCCGTGCCGTCGGCCCGAGCAGCCGGGTCCTTTCCAACACGGCTCTCGGAGAGGAGGGGGAAAACTCGCCCCGTGCCAAGAAACTCCAGCCGAGGGCTTTGAAGCTTGCTGAGGTCCAGCGGCAAGAAGTAAGACCTTGTGATGGAGAGGGCTGGGCTGCTTTTTTAATTGCAAACAGCGTTACTGGCTTTGCTTGTAAAACGACCGCACGCGCTGCCGGGCTGCAGCACCGCTGCGTGCAAACCTGTCCCGAGCTCGCGGGAGCTCGCAGCGGCGGCTCCCCGGGTCTGAAGAAACAGCTTTGGGATGCTTCTCCCCGAGAACCGGAGCACACGACAGGGCAGGGAAAGGCT
>NW_010528903.1:364-764 GCF_000687285.1 Phaethon lepturus | reverse complement strand
CTTGTAGATGGGTGTCACACTGGCAAGCCACCAGTTGTCTGGGACCTCCCCTGTTAACCACAACTGCTGATAAATGATGGAGAGTGGCTTGGCAAGCTCTTCCGCCAGCTCTCTCAGTACTCTTGGGTGGGTTTGGTCCAGTTGGCATATTGGGCTCTCTGTACCCCTCAGAAGGGAGTCGCCTATGACAATTACCCTCCTTTTTTTCTTGACAGAGGACGTCTTGATGTGTGGGGCTGACTGACTCACCCCAGGCACCCCCCTGGATGGACCTTTATCAGGGTCCTCATGGTCCTGACCCTCAATTTCCAGAGCCCCATACCTGTTGTGTAAGGGCAGCTGGGACAGTGAGGAGGCCGAGAGTGGATTTGTCTGCCGCCCCAAGCAGGGACCTGCTTTC
>NW_010528903.1:0-303 GCF_000687285.1 Phaethon lepturus | reverse complement strand
ACCCCCAGCACTAACCCCGGGGGAACCCTGCTTGTGACCGGCTGCCAGTTGGATTTAATGCCGTTCACGACGACTCTCTGAGGTTGGCCATCCAGACAGTTCTTTACCCAGCGAAGAGTACACCTGTCTAAGCTTTATGTAGCACACAGAGCACACAGGTGGTGTCTCTGCTGGTCTCTGGCACAGGCGACAGGCTCAGGCACTCCTTGCAGCTGAGCACTTGGACAGCCAGGTGCCTGAGCGAGAGCTCTGTCTGGGTCACCACATTCCTCCTGGCCACAGTTTTCAGCCGAGTGGAGACCA
>NW_010528902.1:0-1116 GCF_000687285.1 Phaethon lepturus | reverse complement strand
CTTTTAATTACTAATATGAGATTGATAAAAATAACCCTTCATCTAGGGGGTTAGCCCAATGCTGTGGGTCCCGGGAAGGGAGCGCTGCCTTTGCGCCTCGAAAGCGCTCGCTGGAGGATGTCGCTATTTTTTTTTTAATTTTTTTTTTGGTAGCCGTTTCCTGGCGGTGGAAAATGTCCATTTTTAGAAAAAAAAAAAATAAGGAAAGGAAAGGGATGAAGGGCTACTGACCCAGCCTTTCCTGTGCTGCATGGGGCGGGTGGGGGGAACGGTGCTGCTGCTGGCCGGTGCGGCTGCTGGCCCCTGCCCAGCCCGGCCCCCTCGTGTGTTCATCCCACGGTGGGTGCTGGGTGCTCGCCCAGGGTGGGCTCCATCCATCCGCCACCAAAGCGGGAAGCAGCTCTCGTCGGCCAAATCACGATCCCGAGAGCGCAGGAGGGGGAATTCCAGGCCTCTGCGTCCCACGAAGATGAGGCATAAGCAGGCGACGTGCCTTAAATCAGGGGCATTTGACATCTTCCCGGCTCGGTGACGTTGTCCAGAGGTGCCGTGTCGGGGCGATGGCAGCTCTGCCACTCTCCTGGCCCCAGCCTGGCTCTCTAAATCAGGAGATTTAGCAGAGACTCTTTAAAATCTGAAATAGGAAAAGATTAATTTAGTCATGCTCAGGCCTGGGCTACCTATATATATATGTATCTCCCTACAGGGCCCCGCAGGGCGCCCGGCCGGTGTCCCCCGGGGTTTGAGTCACGGCTATTGTTCAGCTCTTCCTTTTCCTCTTCCCCCCGGTCCCTCCCGTGACGTGGCCCCTCGGGGCCCAGCGGGCATTTGACTGGTTTTTGGTGTGACGTGAGGGTCGTGGTTTTGGGGTGCGACTGGGGGGGGGGGTGCTGGACCCCCCCCTTGGCACCGGGGCTCCTTGCGTGGCTCTTTGGGCCGCCTGCGCCCCCGAGATGGGGCGGAAGCACCCCCGTCTGCATCTTTTGGGGGTGCCAGCGGGCCACCCCCACCCCGTTCGACCTGTGAGCATCCCACTGCTGTCGCGGGGGCTCTGGGTCCCGTCTGGGACCATACCGAGGTTCGGGTGGAGGGAGGAGGATGTCTGGGTCCCCCGTG
>NW_010528901.1:0-2313 GCF_000687285.1 Phaethon lepturus | reverse complement strand
CTGGCTGGGGTTAAACCATGGCAGCTGGAAATCACTGTGAAACCTTTAGATTAGATGACATGTTGTACTCACAAAATTCACTTGTAAATCTACAAATATGTAATATTTACATGGCAATGGTCATTTGATTACTGTTGAATGGTACAATAAAATTTAATTTGAAGGCTCCTAGTTCTAGATTAAAGATCCTGCAGCCATGAGTCACAAAGTGTTGTTGCAATATAAAATCACCCAATACTTCAGGTGCATTCCAAAAATATTATTAACTTGTTACCTATAGGTTTTATGCCAATTACTCTTTCTTTCTACAACTAGCATAAAAACACAGGGCCAGCATACATTCTGGATCTGTGCTTTAGCTGAGTTGACAGCAAGATTCTGTGTCCGTGCCTGATCTAGAACCTATTTATATTTCTAGGAATTGGACTGTAAAGTATTGATGCCAAAGAGGCACATACACAATGACCAGAACAAGATGTGCTATAAGCCAATATAAAAACAAAACAAAACTGTGGGCAAAAATCTTGATACATATCATTGTCAACTCTAAGATAGTACAGCCAAGCCTCACTTTTTCATTTTATCTAATTCAGAAACCTTTGGCGTCTATTCAGTATACAGAAGTCCCCCGGTAGGTATTTTGATTCTCATTAGCACCTTGCAGCACACCACTGCAAAGGAACACTTGAAAGGATTAGAAGTGTAGGTTACTGAATATCCAAATTCATGACATTGGATCACAAAGTTGACATAGTTATTAGTTTCTGTCATTTAATTTATAGTTGAATTGGAAAAGCAGTTCAGAGTTATCCATCCCTAGAACTGGCAATTAAAACAGAAAATTATATAGGTCTGTAATTTTTGGAAAATGAGAGAAATCAAAATTGACATAATTAAATCATTGTTGGAATTTTAATTTAAACTCAAAGTTTATTTTGTCAAATCTGGCTCCTCAAGCAGTTCAAGGAACACTCATTGTAGAAAACAAAATGCTTTGCTACCTCAACTTAAAAAAATTGTTATATTTAGTTTTCTAATTTTAATATTTAAGTTTGTGTTATATCTAGAACCCAGTGATATGAATCAATGATGTCAAATCTCCTCTCTGTGGGAACCCAGAGAGAACATACTGTACCAGTTGTTATTATGGACCAGGTGAAGAAGCAGACCAAATGCTTAGTTGGTCAAAATTCATTGGAGCAGTAGCTTTCAACATCTTATTTAATCAGGCAGGACTTATCAAGATATGCTTTGGCAAGAGATACTGTCCTGGTTTCAGCCAGGATAGAGCTGGTTTTCTTCACAGAAGCTAGTGTGAGACTGTTTTGGATTTGGGATGAGAAACTGTTGATAACGTGCTGATGTTTCGGGTTGTTGCTAAGTAGTCAAGGACAGTCCAGCTTCTCGTGCTGGCCTGCTAGCAAGAAGGCTGGGGGTGCACAGGAAGCTGGGAGGGGACACGGCCAGGACAGCTGACCCAGGATGGCCAAAGAGATATTCCCTACCATATGACCTCATGCCCAGTACATAAACTGGAGTTAGCTGGGGGGTGGAAATCGCTGCTCGGGGACACAGGATATCGATTGCTGGGTGGTGAGCAATTGCTGTATTGGGCATCACTTGTTCTTGACATTCCTTTGTCGGTATTATTATTGCTGTTATCATTGTTATTTCCTTCTCTCTTTCTGTCCTATTAAACTGTTTTTATCTCAACCCACGAGTTTTTTTCTAAATTTCTCCCCCGTCCCACTGCGGGAGGGGGAGTGAGTGAGCGGCTGCGTGGTGCTTAGTTGCCGGCTGGGGCTAAACCACGACAGATACTTATGAGTAGCACATGTTGTTCATTCTAGTGTTCTTCAGCCAAGTTAGTATTAACATGCACCCAATGATATACTGTGGAGAAGCATTGCTACCACTGGATAAGATGGCTTCACAAAAATCTCAGTGGCAATCATACACATATACACCCTTTTAGCTTCAAAGCTCATTGTCAGTCTGTCTGTCAATTAGAGTAAAATGGTTTGAAGCATTAAGCTTTTTCTGAAACAGTCTAGGAGGTTCCTGGAGTGTGTGGAAGATAACTTCCTGACACAGCTGGTAAGTTAGCCTACCAGGGTGAACTGCTGGTTACAAACAGAGAAGGACTGGTGGGAGATGTGATGGTCAGAGGCCATCTTGGGCTTAGCAACCATGACATGATACAATTCTCAATTCTGAGTGAAGTAAAGAGAGCGGTCACAAAACCACTACCATGGACTTTCAGAGGACAAACTTCGGACTGCTCAGGTCACTGGTTGAGAGAGTCCCTGGGGA
>NW_010528900.1:0-6398 GCF_000687285.1 Phaethon lepturus | reverse complement strand
GGAAGGGAAGGGAAGGGAAGGGAAGGGATTACAAGTCTTTTAACAAGGTCCATGCAAGGATAATCAATTCTATAAACCCACATCTCAGTAGTTATTGTGCAATGCGATCATAAAAGGCATATCAAGGCCTAACAAGCTCTGTTACACAACCGCCTGAAAATATTGGAGTGTATGTGAGGAAGCATATATTAATGTCTATTCCTCCTGTTGCTCTGGTAGCAGAGAAGAGGCATGGATCAAAAGGGTCTTTGGCTGCCATGCTCCTGCATCATCTTGCCTTCTGGAGTTGGTGCAGGTGTGGGACTTAAACTCCTCCAGCAGAAAAGCCCATTGCAGCAAAGTCCTCCTGGAGCAAGGACACAGAACCAGAATGTGAAATGGGGGTCACAATCTGGTGCCTGCTCTGCTCCTACAGCAGCCTCACTCTATATTATACTCTCCAATGCTAAATTATTACATGACTACCTAGCCCCTACAAAGAAGGATTTTTGCAGAGGCTAGCAGCGCTCTTCCTATACCACTAAAGCTGATTCCCAACATGCAAAACACCTATCAGAGAAAAAAAAAAAAAAAAATTATGAGGGGAATTTTATTCTCCAGCATAGAACAAAAGAACCACAGCAATTTATTTTCTAATGACTGTTATAAAAGCTCACTTTACAGCTGAACTCCTCTAAGCAGCATAGATCAACTGTTCTAGCTCCAAATACATATTGGAATTATTTTAAGCCTGTTTTTTATGTATGAAATTTTTACTCTGATACTGTTAAAAAGTAGCTGTGCAGGTTTTGGCTCCATTCAAAACAAAACCATCATGAACCCATCTTCTTTTTTTTTTTTTTTTCAGAAAGAAGTGTTTGCTCTAAGGAGCAGCATTAAAGAGAAGATTTTTAAAAGGTTCTGCTTCAAGGTTAGTTAACCCACATTTTTTCACAAATTACCATGAAAGCTTTTTCCCTGTGCTGGTTTCTTTCTATTAACACAAAGAACACAATGCCTCCCAGTTTTACACAGTATATTGGTCTCTGTTTGGAATAATATTTTATTTCATAATATAAGAATATTTTTTTTTTTTAAAATCAAGCTGTCATGTTTTCTCAGCATCATTCTGTACTATATTTCAAAATTTCTGTTTACTTCATTGCAGAAACACTTTTTATATCCAGATGCATGTTGAAGCCTGAAGATGCACACAGTTTATACCCTTCTTTCCCAAGTTAAATATCCAGATTAGTTAGTATCATGGTTAAATCATAGTTAGTAAGTCCAGTTTGGAAACAGTTTTCCTAACCATGCGTATGGTGGCATTTTGGCTGGGTGCTGAAATTAGTTCATAAAGGTAATACCTTGATACCCTTAGCCGAGGTGTTACTGTGCATTCAACAGTCTATAGCATGGAGAGCTACAGCATGAAGGAAATGGCTGCATAATAAATGGAGGAAGTCTAGTTATATCTCATGTAACGTTTTGGCCTACGTACTACAGTTAAGAGTAGCAATGAAGATACCATGATTTCTAATGCTAGCAACCAGAGAGAGACCAGTTGCTCTAAATTTTACAGCAGGGAATGCTGCTTTGAAACAAAGGAGCTCAGGCTCCTGGCTAGGAAAATGGCAGAAGGGCAGTGAAGACTGGTAACAGGCTAGAGAGGGATTCTTGCTTTCTTTACTCTCCCAAGATCCACTCCAACCATGCCAACTCATGTCCACTGAGCAACTTATGTTTCATATTCTCGTTAATAAGATATGCCAGAGCCCATACTGCCACTCTTCATTTTGTAACTAGAGATTAAGACCATCATGGCTACAACAGCATGCACCGTAATCCCACGTACTGCATCTTCGCTGCACAGCTTTCCCTAGGGAGACAAAAAGTGGGTAGGAGAAGTTTTATTAACCCTGTTTTACAGAGCGATCTAAAGACTGTGACCGTGTCTGTACCAAATCACAGTCGGTCCCAGAAACAGCGGGAAGCATGGGCAGAAGGAAGGGATGCAAAGTGGTGGGAGCCCACCAGCCTGCCAGGAGTGTTAGCCGGATTGTTCCAAAACTGAACTGAAGGAGTTTATGCAAACAAGCAATGCAGACGGATGGCAAATTTGGCCTCAAACCCCATTCCAGGATTGACATTTGCACAAAGTCACTCAGACAGTTCATAGGAGAACTCACAGTGAATCCAAATCTCTAGTCAAGAGACCAGTCCTAGCACAAAATCCTAAGTAAAAAAAGGGAGAAATGAGCTTCTGTACAGTGGCCAGACTTGTGAATGGAGTGAAATGTGTTCATTTTCCCAGCAGAACAAACAAAAGAGAATCCCGTTCCCTCTCAAATTATGTCTTGGGTTATATGAAATTTTTCATTTTGTTATCAAAACTATTTTCTTACATACTTGTGTTTGCTTTATTTTCTTATTTTTAAAATCCAATTACATTTAGCATAGAAACTTTGAAAATGAAAATTTGAGACATTTATTAATGAGGTTGAAGTAAATGCTTGTTTTTTTCAATGTTTTGTTTTTGGTGGATGAGAAGGAAATAAAGAGGAGGATGCAGAAATTTTTCACATTTTATTCTAATAATGACATTAACTTTTTTTATTCCAAAACCACATTTCTTGATTTTAAGAGGTGCTTACATACAGGATTCCTCCTTCATCCAAATCATTGCTAATACAATGAAAATGCAGATTTTAGCTGCTGAAGAAAATGAATTTTCCAATAGCAATATTTACATTTTATTCCTTGGAAATTAAGCAGCAATGGCAAGGTGTACAGTGGAATTATAAAACCTGGTTTTATTAAATTCTAAATACAACTGCAGATATATCTAATGTTATCTGGAAATCTTTCTATAAAATTGCTAACAGGAAAGTTGCAAGGCTATGCATTAAACCCCAGTACATGTGGCCATGCCCCCCTGCTTCATGAGGAGCTTTAAGCTACTTTCCCCTCCAGTTCTTCAAGAGCTTTGCTCTGAGAGAGATGGGGACAGGGGATAAATAAGAAAATCAAAGAACAGGCAAAGGCAAGGCAAAATATGGAGGGGTCTGGTAAAAGCAATTAGCACAGCTCCTATGGCATTGTCATAGCTGAGATATTAAGAATATGAATAAGAAATGGGGAAACCAATATGCTAGAATTAGAGGCACTAGGTGTTAGCAGCAGCCAACATGGCTTCATGTTTGGCTAATGAATACACACATGGGTTTCAGGCCTACTGGTGACATTCACGCAAGATGATGAGTAGGAAAATAAGAAATGTTTTTACAGAAAACACAGATCTTTTTTGAAGTGTCAATGATTGATTAAAAAAAAAAAAAAAAGAAAAGTCAAAATATGCAAAACTTTTCTCACTTCCTTTATTTTGATTAAACCTTTTAATTTGTGCATTTAAAGGTTTTGACCAAAAAGAAAAGCAAAAAGCAAAAAAAAAAACCAAACAGAAACAAAACCCCAAACAATTATTTTCTAGAAAGGCAGAGGTTTTTTGCAATTCGGCAGAGGTTTTCTGGGATTTGTCTTTACCTAACAGAAATTTTATCAGCTTCTTCATTTGCTTGTACGTTACCAGTTCAACGCCAATCCTTTCAAGTTTTTAAATGACACAGGTCTTCTGTCATTTAGGTTGTAAATGCCCTGAATCAAAGCCTGTGTCAATGGGGGCTTGACAATATTCCTGGCATGCACATTATATTGAGAGCTTCCTGGCTGCTCCTTTAACAAATATGTCCATCGTTATTTGTTGAGCTTCTCTGGGATTAGAGTTTACTAAACAACAGAACAAAAAGCAAGCAAAACAAAACAAGAAAATCTCAGACTAAGGCCACATTTCCTTAAAACTGTCTACTTTCTTCTGTGTCATTAGGAATTAGTGTCTCAGAGGTACTGCAGAGGTTTCTTAAAATGCTGGAGCATTTCTGGTAACCCATGTCTAGCATCTTTCCTGCATTCAGTAACAGCCCTGCTGTTGCAATAACTGGAATATTAGAAGACTGTGAACTCTTCAGGACATGAAACTAGTTGTTTTCTTTTGTCTTATTTTTGCTTCATTTTTTGTCTGTTGGATGTCTAAACATACACTGGAGCTCTAAAAATGCAGATCTGTATGATGCTAATGATGCACTTAAATAGTTTTCTGCAATCCAAGTTTAGAAGTGTATCTTTATATAGCACTACCCTGTGCTGATTGGTGCATCGGCTCACGAGAAGCCAGCTGGGGTATTTCTGTACAGTGAGAGTTTGTTGTAGTTAAGCAATTATTTTAATCAACTATTTGTATCAGAACTAGTGTGGCCAGCAGCAGCAGGGCAGGGATCGTGCCCCTGTACTCGGCACTGGTGAGGCCGCACCTCAAATCCTGTGTTCAGTTTTGGGCCCCTCACTACAAGAAGGACATTGAGGTGCTGGAGCGTGTCCAGAGAAGGGCAACAGAGCTGGTGAGGGGTCTGGAGCACAAGTCTTCTGAGGAGCGGCTGAGGGAACTGGGGTTGTTCAGTCTGGAGAAGAGGAGGCTGAGGGGAGACCTTATCGCTCTCTACAACTACCTGAAGGGGGTTGTGGTGAGGTGGGTTGGTCTCTTCTCCCAACTAACTAGTGATAGGATGAGAGGAAATGGCCTCAAAAATGTCTTCACCAGAAGGGTTGTCAAGCACTGGAACAAGGATGCCCAGGGAAGTGGTTGAGTCACCATCTCTAGAGGTTTTTAAAACTGTAGATGTGGTGCTTAGGGACACAGTTTAGCGATGGATTTGGCTGAAGTCATTTATCTCTTAAGGATTTAGGACCCCATATGCAAAATGTACACACATTGCTTTATTCTACTGTGTTGCAAAAAAAGACTCAATTTGAATTTTTAGTGGAATCTTGAAACCTTGGATAGTGACATAAAAATTTTCCTACGTTTGATCAAAGTGCGATTCACCTTTTCTAATGGTCTGTTTGGCCACTGGAGACTACTGGGTGTACCACCAGGCTAAGGTGATAAACAAGTGACTCTAAGTTCAAAATATCATTTGAATTCACATCCACAATTAAAACAATACACATTTCCTCCCAATAAGAGAGAGAGGAAGTGGGGTGGGGATACAGGACAGACAGTGGAAATTAATCCAGGTTTTCAGTTTTCCAACTATCTCGTGTTATTCTTGTCATGTTTCAAAAGTGTTTAATAACTGCTTACTAGAAATCCTAAAAAATTTTTAAAATGTTATTGCAACCTTTTCTTGGAATGTGTCTTAATATAATTGATTATAGTTACAAAAAATTACTATAATTCTCCACAGTTTAGGGATAGGGAAATGGGATGAATAACATGAATATGACTTTTTCATAAGACATTTTACTGAAGACTGAAATTTAATAATATATGTATTTAATACTATGATTTCTTATTTTATGTTTTTGACCTATTTGGAACACACTACTTCTGAAAAGTAGGCCTTCTATGGACAGGCTCCATGACATGCTGTTAATTAGGTGATACTGCTCTTTGCCATGGTTTTAAGTTAACAAACCCATTTTACGCTATTTTACACCTATTCCTGGAGCTGGCCATTCAAAATGCAAGGAATATGTAGCAAAAGGAATAACGAATATATTGATCCTAAAGTGGTCATGTATATTTAAGGATTCCAAGGCATTTTTACTGACATTCCTCTATTTAGCATGTTTTAATTTAAGGGATTACGCTCTGCCTATCAGGAAACTTCTCTGTCATTTTGCTTATTTTAAACCACTCCTCGCTATTGCTGGAAGGTGCTCGTCTGCATTTTAAGAAGCAAGAGCCAGCTCCTGGGCCAGCGTAAGCATCATTGCTCCACGGGTTTATACTGATTTACACCAGCTCAGGAGGATCTGATCCACATTTTCTATCTCTGTGTCATGGTTTAGGCTAAGTTACACCCTATAAATCTATTCTCAGTTGTTATTTTCTGCCTCTCAAGCTTCCAATAGGAGAGCTTGTATTCAGGTTTCACAGCCGGGCAACAAAAGGCTTCCCCTGGGTACTATACTCTGTTAAAAACTAAAGCACAGGGGCTGTGGAGGCAGAGCATTTAAATAGCAACATTCATTACCACGGCTGAAGGAAAAAAGGTCAGCTCCAGCAGTAATCTCCTGCTGTAAATTTGCTAGAGAAACAACATGCCAGTAAAAGTACACATTAAACAACGTTGTCAGCACTGGGACGTTCGCCGCCTCCGGCCCCTCGTCCCCGCCCCCCGCCCCCGCCGGCCGTATCAATAGCATCAACCCCGCCATTGGGGGGAACCCCCTGTGCCCGGAGGGACCCCGCAGCACACCCCACAAGGTCGGCCGAAGTGGGGCCTGGCCACCCTAAAGAGGTGGGTACAGACGTGTACGTAGCTGTGTGCCCACAGGCAGACATATGCAGCGGCCCGTGA
>NW_010528899.1:1069-2466 GCF_000687285.1 Phaethon lepturus | reverse complement strand
CGTCCTGCTGTCATGTCATCGGTGGGCATATTCATCCCAATATGGCTTAATTTCCAACTCGACCAAGCGGGGCTGTGGCAGAGGCTTTTTGGGGGCTCTACCTTGCTCTCCAGCTTCTCTGTGGTCTGCCTGAGCTCGCTGCATGCCTGCTCGGATTTTTCCAGCTTCCTTCTCAGTGCCGCCAGCTCCTCCTAGAGAAGATTGCAAAAAAACACACATGGAGAGCTCCAGCATCCTCACTTTATTTATGAAAATCTCATTTTCTGTTAAAAATAAGTGGGAGAGACATAGCTGCCTTATTAATAAAATTTACCAGGCAGCTTTGAAGGCTGCTCACTGCAAATTGCTGGGACTACAGCTCCTGACATGAATTTCATCGGAGGGAATGTCAGCTTTGGTGTGCGTGCAGAGCACATTTCATGAGAAAGAAGCAAACCTCAAAAGCCTGGGATGAACAGCCAAACGTCTGAATTTTGCTCGTGGAGCGTTCCTGGGGCCCTGGCAGCCTATCACAGAGAGGGTGCAAAGGCACATTGTTTTCTGTGATTCTTTTTCAGGCAGCCTGACTGTAACCACGGAAAAAGCTGCTTGGTGCAGCCTTGTCCTGCTTTGATGTCCCACACTGAGCAGAAGCAGAACACGCAGAGTTGTGATAAAAAAGAGGTTAATGGGTGATGAGGCCTGATGGATCCCAGGCGGGTTTGGAGAGAGAAACAGAGGCTTGGGCAGCTTTTATTTTGACTGAAAACATCTTGTTAAAACCTCACTAAGGCCAGAGGAGGAGCAGGATGCCAGAGGAGACGGACTAAGAATTTAGCACAGGTCTCAGACGGTGCGGAGGGGCGAAAGGCGCCGTTCCCGGGTCAGCAAATGCCCATTAACGTCTCCCATCACCAGTGGCAGCGCAGGTGGAAGCCAGCACAGCTCTGGTGACAGTGCAGAGCAGAGTCCCCTGCCTCAAGGATGCGTTTGGCCGCTCACCATCCGTCACCCCAGAGACTGGTGTGGGGCAGCTGTCCCCAGGGGGCTCGGGGCTGAAGACCCAGCCCCAGTGAGCTTGTGGGGGGCACAGGGAGGGCAGTGGGGCAGCCCCGACCCTTCAGCTGCGGGGACATGGTGCGTTTGCTACTGTCCCTCTAAGGAAGAAGGAGAGTTATTGCTTCCTCCACAGCGCTGCAAAACACATTACTTAGGGCAAAAAATGCAGTGCTAGGAACAGATGACAACTTCTGGATGGTCAGAAAAACATCTCTGCTCTGGCAGAAGTGACTTCCAATTTGACGGACCCACCAGGCAGGGCCCCTAAAGCATCCTGTCCCGTCCTGTCCCATCCCACCCCATCCCATCCCATCCCATCCCGTCCCATCCCATCCCGTCCTGTCCTGTCCCGTCCCATG
>NW_010528899.1:458-821 GCF_000687285.1 Phaethon lepturus | reverse complement strand
CCCCCCCCACCCCATCCCATCCCGTCCCATCCCATCCCGTCCTGTCCCGTCCCGTCCCATTGCTTGACGCATACTTCTTTTGCGTGCAGCTGCTCCTCCGCGAGGTTAACGCTGAGCAGGGGCCGCACGCGGCTCAGCAGCTGCCACCAGGACCAGTGCCTGACCGCCTGGAAGACCACCAGGTTCTTCTGGATGCAGCGGACAGCAAGGCGCTGGATCTGTGGGGAGACAAGGCCGGCAGTGCCCCGAGCCCAGCCACGAGCGAGCCCCCCGGGAAGGACCAGGCTAGAGCAAGCACCGGGCTGGAGAGGGACGAGGTGGGAGCAGCTCTGCACCTCAGGGGACTGCAGACGGGGGGCCCCG
>NW_010528899.1:0-295 GCF_000687285.1 Phaethon lepturus | reverse complement strand
CCCCGCCCCCCGCCGCAGCCCGAGCCCGTGCTTTGGTGGGCACAGGGTGTCCACGGCCCGCGGGATGGATACCTTCAGCCTCTTGAATTTCTGACGGCTGAGGAAGCCCTTGCACGCAGCCTGGAGCAGGATCATCTTCTGGGCTATCAGCTTGTCGCGTTGCTTGTCCAGTCTGGAGATGACCCCCGGCTTCAGGAAAACCTGACAGCAAGCAATGGTGGTTAGGACCCCCAGGACGGGGTCTGAAGCTGCCCCGAGACCTGTGGGAGACTGAAGGTCCTTGCACTGGATGGGA
>NW_010528898.1:0-1087 GCF_000687285.1 Phaethon lepturus | reverse complement strand
CAGCCACCCCTCCCGCACCCAGAAGGGCAGCATTTTAGACACCAGCACTGCATGCACCTCTAACACCGCGAGAAAAGGGGGAAAAAAACGAAAAGAGCAAAACAGAAAGCATTTCTAGGCAGTGACCGACATTCTTCCAGTGCTTGGAGGCTAGTCTTTTGAACACAGAACTATACCCATCAGTCATTTTAGTAGGCAAATGTCAGATATTTGTCTAGCACATTAAAAACCAAGTTTGCATTTACAGCTACTCCATGACAGAAGAAGGCCCGGTCATTACAGCTACTTCACCCATCCCCTGCCAGTCCTGCCAGCTTGCTGTTTAGGAGAGTAATTCATGCTCTCCTCCACGCACAAAAATGCCTGGACACTTATCATCTTTCCCCTGGCATCTGACAGGTTATGCTGGGCTAGCACATTTAGAAGAACAAAATACAATTTTTCCAGTCCTTGCTCGAGACGCATCAGAGGCTGCGCTTGCAATAGGAGGGAGAAAGTTTAGACAGAATCATTGCTTGTGCACAGCTGGCATCCATTTAAACCTGCAGGAGGAGCACCAGTGGTACGTCTCGAGAGCTCCATTACCTGGAAGTGGCACCACGTTGTCTAGTAAAACTTCTGCTCCTTGGAAAGGTAGTGATAAAAAATCAGACCTTAAAGAAAAGAGAATCAATCAGAATAAGAACATGGCTTTCAGTTACTCTTCTACTCTTTAAGGTGACATTGATTAATCAATTGTGCTAATAGGAATTCAGTTTAAAATGGATGACAGTCCAAAAAAAAAAAAAAGAATCAGACCATTCTCCCAGCAATCTAAGCAGCAGCAAGAAATTGTCTGATGAGCATGCCACATTGGACTGGGCTTCCACACAAAAACCACCTCCATAATGGAGGCTGTACTGCTTTTCTGCCACCTCTGGGGCACAATCAAGTATTCATGGGCTTGTGTAAGAAAACCCTCACCCACTACGTCTCTCCCAGCCAATGGGGCTGGGACAGAGAGAATCTGCATCTTATTCCTACCTCATCAATTGACTGCACTTTGGGGCCTCCTGAAGGCATCCTTTTGCTTAGCTTCCACGCTGAA
>NW_010528897.1:13700-13986 GCF_000687285.1 Phaethon lepturus | reverse complement strand
GCAGAGCAACCTCCTGGTGCGAGACCGAAACCCAGAGGCCAGGGAAAAGGGCTGGGGGCACCTCTGAGGTGCCCGGTGGCCATGGCCATGGGGGGGATCTGCGCAGAGCCCCTGGGGCCTCCAGGCCCCTTCTCATCCCAGCAGCCCCATGGAGGGACAACAGCAGCAAATGGAGCAGAAGTAATGGCAAAGGCAGGGCTGGGCAGCCAGGGATGGGGAGGTGGGAAGCTCTCCAAGTCAGATGATGGCGGGGGGACAGCACAGAGAGGACGGAGCGGCCCCGGGG
>NW_010528897.1:0-13577 GCF_000687285.1 Phaethon lepturus | reverse complement strand
CTGTATGTGGGCGTTTGCCGGGAGGTGCGTCCCGCTCCCGGGGTGTTCAGCTGGGATCTCCCCAGCACCTCTTGTCCTTCGGCTTCTGCCCAGCATGTGTCCTGACGGCACAGCCCTCTGCTCTTGTTTTGCGTAAGAGTGCAGCCCTCTGCAACCTGAGCAATGGTTTGGCCAACAAGCCTCACAGGGCGCAGTACTGCGGGGCACGGAGCCATTTGGGCCACTTGGTCCCGAGGGACCCCTGCAGCCCCCAGGGCCGACACGGCGGGGCTCACCCATGAGGAAATCGAGGACCGTCATGTCAATGAGGTCGAGGAGGCGATGGCCCCTGTCATAGGGTGGCGTCGCTCGCACCTGTGCGCAGTAGTTGGGGTTCAGCTCCCACCTGTGGGCAGAGGCCAGGGCGGGGGACGGGTCTGTGAGAGCAGCCGTGGGGCAGCCCCCTCCCATCCCACACCCCTCGCCCCCCAAGCCCGGCTCACTCAGCCTTCTTGCTTTTGTGGTAGGAGCGGCGCCAGGGGCTGCGCCAGGAGCGGCGCTTGGCCAAGGTCTTGTCGGGCAGCAGGGCGGCCATGGAGCCCTCCAGCCGGTCTGGCTTGCCGCAGAGGGCGTGCTCAGTGGAGCAGTAGTAGGAGCACTCCCCGTAGAAGCAGACGTTGCCCGCTGGCCATGGGGACAAAGCAGAGTTTGACATGGAGCAGGTGGGCAGACAGCCTGCTACCTCCATGGAGCACCACCAGCAGGTGGACGGGCAAGGATGCTCCATGCGCCATTGCCATGTGCCACCAGCAAAGCAATGGCAAGGAAGGCCTTGAGGAGCAGAGCCCCATGGCAGGGGACCTGGTGGGAGCTGGAGCAGCCCTCAAAGAGACAGTTTGCCCTGGTGCAAGGGCAGCCGGCTCCAGGTGAGCTCCATGTGAGAAGATGGATGACAGGAAGGCTCACCTGGGGAGATGAAGAAAGTCTTGGCCAGTTTCTTGTCTGTCGTGATGTCACGAATCTCCTTTGTTATATTGACCAAACGGCCAGAAACTGGGGGGATTCGCCGGAAATCCAGGATCCTGGAACAGAGAACTTGGAACCGTTTCTTGCCAACCCTGCCTAGTTTTCACAGTGAGTTATTAAAATCGCTGTGAGATGCAGGTAGCCCTCACAACAGGAAGAAGGAGAAGTTTCTCTGCCGTTTCACTGTCACAGGAGCACAGAGTTGGATGCAAAGCTTGTGTTCACCTGTCCAGGTGGAAGGCTGCAATCTCCGCGTTGTGCCGCTCAAAGTCTGAGAAGTAGAAGAAGTCGATGGGGGTCTCCTGGTCCCGGGTCTGTCTGGGAGGAGAGGGGAGGGTGGGAGCAATGGCCATGGATGGGGTCACCCCAAGCGTGGGCTTGGCTCCAAACCAGCCCTCACCTTGTGTCCCTGGTGCCACTGGAGACACAGCCAGACCCAGTCTCCTCCAGTCACTCCCTGCTGGGTGGTGCAGCCCCAAATCCCCCAGCCAGGCCCTCACGCACCCCCTGCTCCCAACCCAAGGGCTGGGAAGCCCTCATGGACTGGAGGGTCCTGGATGGTCCTCATGGACCATCTTCCTCTTTCCACCACTGGAGGTCAGTACCCCATCACAAGCTGCGCCCAGCCTGCTGCAAGCACCACCAGGGAAGGCGACGGGAAGGGGACCATCCCGCTCGCCGCAATTTGGGAACCGAGGTGTTGAAGCAAGGCAGCGCACGAAGCATTTCTCTGTTTCTCCCTCCGTGGTCTCGTCCGACCACTCCTTGCTGCCTAACGGGACCGTGTGGGTGGGGTACAGGGTTGTCCCTGTCTCTACTCACTTCATGGGCTTGAAGAGGGCCTGCCCGTAATTTGGGAACGTCATGATGAGCTTAAGCTGGGTCCCGCCGGACTTCTGGACTGAAACGGGGCACACAGGGATGAGGGAGGTGGGCAGCAGGCAGCGGGGCAGGGGTGCGGGCAGGGGCGCAGGCAGAGAGGTGGTACCTGAGCTGACAATCCTCTGCGTGGCCAAGTCCTGGAGGAGGGTGGGCATCAGGGGGTCCTGGCGGGGGTACAGCTCAAAGCGGTTGATGCCAACGTGGAATTTGAGCCAGGTGGGGTAGGTGTCATAGGCCGTCTTCCCTGTCGGGAGGAGCGTCTCGGCTTTACTGCTGCTGACCCTGCAGCCCAACAGCCACCGCCACCCCAACAACAATGACAGTGTTTAGTTGGGACAGGACAGGTCCCGCATCCCCAGGCCCCTCCCGGAGCCAGCGCATGGAGCGTGACGTGGGGGGAAGGCCCAGCATAAGCTCTGGATGGTGTTGAAACTCCCTGCCCCATGCACCCTCCTTGGGGCTCCTGGCACCTGGGCAGATCCCACCCATGGCTGGTGGCCAGGGAGACCCACAGGCATTGCTGGAGGGGGCTTGGTGGCTTCCCTCACATCCCCCGCAGAAAAGCCATGGGCTGATTCTGCTCCTCTCATCCGTACCTTTATTTGCCTGCCAGAGCAGCTCATTGCGTCGTATTTCCCCCAGGGATTAGCTCCCGGGAATACAACCGGCTACACACACCCATGTGCTCACTGGGGACATACACGTGTCTGTAAAAGTGGGGCGGAGAAGCAGGGGCTTCCCAGCCATCCCCAGCACCCACCTGAACTCCCACCCTCAATGTCCTGTTCCCTGTGGATGGGCTTATCGCACACCCCTGATTTCCCCAGGGGTGTGATTAGTTTGGGTTAGCACTATCCCTATCGCTGTGCCTCTTGCAAATTTGCAGTTTGTTGGCATTCAAGGGGGGCTCCTGGGGGTATCTGCCCCCCTCTGCACCAGCGCCCACCGGCACTGCAATGGGACAGTCCAGCCCAGGGCATCTATAAGCCAAATCCGCATCTCCCTCTCTAGGAAAATGCAGACTGTGCCCCAATTTCAACCAACCAGACCCATCTCCTGTGGTTATCCTTAGGCAAGGTGGTCCCCAGAGACAAGACAAATGCCCAGGTGTAGAAACCATCTCTGAAACCAGCTTTTATTCTCTCCCAATTTTAGCAGCCATCACTTTTGGAAGGTGTGCTTTCCATAAGGAAGCTGCTATGTGTTATCGACGCTAAAGCTTTTAATATCTTCCCTCCTAATTAGAGGTTAGTAGTCCAGTGATAAAAATAGGCAGCTGGCGGTGATGAGCTCACCATACGGCTGAGCCTAAAGAGGTCAGGCGGTGCCCTGCGAAATGCAGGACGGGAACGGTCTCACGGTTAGAGGTAACCTACATTGCAGGCGTTGCATCCCCGACGTGTTGGGAGAGGGGAATAAAACTGGTTAGAAATAACTGGAGTGGGGACTTCCTCATACACAGAGAGAGAGACCAAAGGCTAGAGTCCACGTTGGGGGAGGAAAGGAGCTGAGGAGGTGACCTAAAAGATATCCTATATAATAGTATGAAAAATTCAAGGCTCTCCTTTGGCTTTGCCTTGTGCTACAGGCTCCCGGGCAGCAGCCCAGAAATTCAGGGCTAAGAGAGGATTTGAGGCGCAAGAAGAGCTCGCTCAGCAAGCGGGGCCCCTCCAGGATGGGATGCTGATCTACGCAAGGAAACGACGTGTTTACTCCCTGCTGCTTGTCCCCTCATACCCATGTATCCCCCAAAAGCAAGCCAGGGCTGAGCTCGCTCCTCACCATTCGTCACTCCCGCTGCTGCGCAGGCTGAACTTCTCCATGGGGTTGACGACAAACAGCTTGTCTTTCTCCATCACCTCCGGGACAGGGATGTTGTAAAGAGGATGCTCGAAAAGCGCCACCAGCTTTGATCCCTTGGTCCGGCCTGGATTGCTGTCTCCGCGCTGGCGCTGGACCCCTGGCACTCCAGCCTTCGCTCGCAGCCCCACTTTTCTCCAAGGAGCCGTTGCTGCCACTGAAATCCTGAAGGATGCGCAGGCTCAGCTTTTTGGGGCCAGACAGCATGGGGCTGCCTGACGGAACACCCAAGGCTTTCGGTGCTTTCGCATCACAGCCGCAGGGCCTGTGGGCTGCAGGGAGAGCCAAATCCATCGCCAGGTGCGCCAGGAAGGCCAAAAGCAGGAGAAAGAGGAGGCCGACTCTAAATTTCCTTTGGAAAAGTGTTTGTAGCTGGCGCCGCATCCTTCCTTGCCCGAGATGCTCAGCAAGGGGTGGACACCCACCCAGGGCTAAAAAAGTTGGTGCGGCCACGGCCTCTGTGCAAAAATAGGAGTGAGGCGTCCTCGATTTAGAGCATCACAGCAAAAGAGCAATGGGTGCACGAGCAGAGTCACAGGAAAGCTCTGTCACCGTGGCACCTCGTGGGGCGATGCTGCTGGGCTGGCAGCAGGATGGGGCGGGAGGTTGCAGTGGGGTTTATCAGCGCTGATAAGGGGCGAGCTGGCACCACCAAGGTTAGCGTGAACGGGGCAAGTTCCAAATCAATAGCTGCAAGGCTGGCTCGGGGACAGCGATGGCGGCGGATAACCCCCACGCTGTCACCCGCACAGGGCTGCCGGACATGTCTGGGTGTACAGGGCATTAAAGTGGTTCTGCCCCTCTGCAGCACCCCCCCGGCACAGCACTACGCAGCCCCGTTCCCCACATCCATCATATCCACACACTCATGATCCAAAAGAGTTTTTCTCCTGCTGCTCAGCCAGAGCAATATTATTACCCTCCCCCACCCATTCAAAATCACTTGTACTCAACCCCTCTTTCAAAAACCACTCAAATTAGGTAAAACAAAGGGGATGTGAGTATCAGCATGGCTGGGAGGGGAAAAGCTGGGCTGTCAGTGCAAGGAAGGGCTGCCAGGTCAGGTGAGGTTCACGGGCAGGGATGCTCCCAGGGCCTCAGAAGCAGGCAGAGGGGACAGGCAGGCAGGGTTGGGGACACTGCCTGCTGCCTTGGGCATCGGCACAGGGAGGCAGCGGGACCCACCAAGCACTGGGGAGGACTGGCAGCTTGTGGAAGGGCAGCCCATTTTTACAAGAAATTCACTTTTCCAGTGACACCCAAGGACGCAGAGCTGGGCTGTGTGGGCAAAACAGCTGGTGACTTGTAGGGAGGGAGCTTTGGATTTATTGAGGGATGGAGAAGCATGGGACCACCCGCAAGAAGCCTGGGAGCTTGGGTACAGAGTCCGGAGCGATGTTTTTCCTCTTTTTGATTTCCCAAAGGATGCAGAGGGCACGTGAAATCCCGTACACCACCCAGTCCTTCCTCGCTGCGTGATATACCAGCAATCAGCTTGGACATCCTCCCTCCAAGCCAGGGAGGGTATGATGAGTGGTGGGCAGGAGGGGGTATGCTGGAGACCCCCTCCTCTGCTGCCATCCCTGCACTACCCTCTTGCTCGCGCTGCCCTCTCCACACCATCCCGTGCCAGCTCTGTCCATACCAGGCTCAGCCCCCTCCCAGGCAGTGCAGCGAGAACACGGTGTTCCTGGTGTTCTTGGCTCATCGTGTCCCACGGCACGACAGTTGCCTGGAAACCGTCTCCGGCTGACACCATCAGTCGTCCCAGATTCAGCCAGCCCTGCGTTCCCTTCCCCGTGCCTTGCACTAACAAGATGGCCGATGGGAGCTGGGGTGAACAGGGAGGAGGAAGAGGAGAGCTTTCCAGCCTGGCTGGCGAGCTTGAAGCCCTGCAGAAGGAGCTGGGCGGAGGGGAGCAGATGGCTTCCCCCGGGGAAGGGAACACGGCGTCTTGCTCTGGGAGGTTTGCTGGATCCAGTCCGGACATACAGTTTGGAAAGAAGGCGCCTAGGAGGGGTTATAGCTGGAACATGGGATCATTAGGTCATTGCTTAGCAAAAAAACCAAAACACCAACAAAAACCAAGTGCTAACCGCTCACATCAAAGGAGCTGGGCTCGGCTCCCGGAGCAGAGCCACAGATTTCTTTATTCCAGAGCCAGCCCTGGGAGAGCGAGGGGAGAGGGAGACCCCCTCCCTCCTTCCAGTGCCCCAAACCAGCTCCAAACTGGGTTGGGGGGGATAGAAACCTTGCTCCCACGTCCTAGAGAGAGACGGGGACAAGGACCCTATGGGCTGAAGCCACCCTGCTGACCCAGAGTCCTACCCCCTGCCCAGATTTAGTATCCCATTGGAACGTGGAGGCAGGGGCCTGGGGGGCACTTGCCACCCCTAGCACTTCCACGCCAGCATTAGATATTAACAAAAAGATTTTTCAGCGAGTCAGACATGAGCCCGCAGCAATGGGGAACAGCTGGAGAGCTTCAAAGCCTGCCCCGATTGCCTGACAGCATGTCAACATACCTTGTTGCCATGACATTATCGCAGCAAAGTGGTTGAGTTTGCACCTCTTTCTTCCCACCTCCTTCCCCCCCCCACGCCCCCACCCAGCTCTTCCTCCATCTTCCCAGCTCTTCCTCCATCTTCCCAGCAGGTTCCAGTCACCCTTAGGGCGGAGGAGGAGCCATACATCCAAGGACATTTCCACTGCTGGCACCGAGTCAGACTCCCCGGCAGCCGATAATGATGTTGCCCATCTCCCCTCAGTGGGGAGGGATGAAGTCATGAAGCACAGCCCTTTGAGCTGCTATCGCAGCTTTCCAGGACAGGCAGATAGAAAGGGTCATTTCGGCTGTCACTGATGCATTACCCTGCGTTTTTCATCTCCTTTTCCACACCTGACTCAGCCCGATGCTTTGATGGGTAATGGGAGCAATATGCAGGGGGCAAGAGCTGAGAGGGAGAGGAGAACACAATAGCAAGCCACCTGTTGCCAGCTTCCCCAGCTTTCTGCTGAAAATTTGTAAGGTAAAATCCTTCAGAAAGAAACTGTGGGTTTGTAGTCAAAAGCAGATAGGCCCTAGAAGCTCCAAAACATCAGCTGCAGAGGGGTCTCTTGTGGGAAAACACAGAACAAGGGACCATCTCTGGTCCATGAACCGTACTGCCCCAAAAATTACAGGCATGCCCGAGAACATGCCAGTTCCACAGCAAAAGGAGGGTGAAAGTCTTTCTTCTAACACACAGGGACCAGCGCAGCATGGCTCAACTCGCAACAGGCAGGAAAATTGATCTGTCCTATTAAACACTTGCCTCAGAGCAGGGGCCTTAACGCACACAGCTGCCTTTCAGGAAGCTGGGGTTTATGTTTTCATGTACAGCGCCAATGACGGGCATGCAAACCAGCTAAGATGGGTTGGCTTCTTCATGGTAACTTCTTGTGGGAAAGCTGTTACCCTTGGAAACAAAAATAGCCTGCTGCTCTCCTGTGAGCCACCTTGCACCTATCTTGAAGGAGTTACAGCGTGGGAGCTAACTTGCTGCAAATTCGCGCCTAGCTCACCTCAATCTGTTTGCACGCTTGTGCTTTGAGAAGGCTGGGGAGTGGTCCGCCTTCGCTTATTGCCGATGCAGGTCATGGAGACATTAGCTTTGGTCATCTGGCGGCCGAAGAGATAACAAACTGGCAGCGAGGCCAAAAGATTGTGTGCTGAGGTAAACAGCTCCCTGTGATCATCTGCAGGTCACCACGACCCTGCAGAGATGCCCATGACCAGTGTGTCTGTGCATATGCACACAACAGTTAATTATTCATTAGTGTGAAAGAGGCATGATTAAAGCGACTATGGTATGGCTGAAGGTATCTTCATGCTCCAACACAGGGCATTCCAAAGACACCGGCTTTACCTTTTCCTCTGAGCCTAGAGGAGATAGAAAGTTATGGAAGAGAAAATAAACTCTTCCACCTGCCAGCTGCAGAAAGTGCCAGTCAACAGTGCTATCTTCATGTAAAGGCAGCCAGCTGGAGTGAGGCAGAGTAACCACACCAAGAGATGGCTCAAAGGATTTGGATTCTTCTACGCTGCACAGCGATCCTGACACTGCAGTCCACCGCACAGGGCAGGCATCATGGTACCAACTACCTTATGATACCAGTTATGTGTCCCCCCTACCTTACAATTCCCTTCCACCTCATCAATAAGGAATTATGGGAGAGGGCATCGAGCCCAGCCAGCACAGACGGTCCAAATCTGAAATAATTTCTAGCTGTCTTCATATTACTCCAATTCCTGGCTTATGGAAGAGCTCCTGACATGATGAAATGGAGGAAGGACATATCTAGCATCACACTGAGGTTCAGAGAAGGAACAAAAGGAATTGTAAGACCCTCCACCAGTTTGATCCACTGCAGGCACTAATGCAGAAAGGTCCTTCAGAATAGAACTATGGGCTAGAGCGTGGCCTCTCATAAAACATGAGGTGCCAGTGGTACTGCTGGTGACATTCTGAGAGGAAAGTCTGAAAATCAAGGAAGCTGCAAACACGAGACCCCAAAGGTCAGAGCAGAGGCACACTGACTGGGCAGAGGACACAGGTACACTCCCTTGCTGCTACTGCTTAGATAGCTATGTGGACTGAGAACTTTGGCCAGCAGCACTGTGGGCCTGGCAACCTTCCTCAGCATTGTGGCTTGCACTGGTGAAAGGAACTGAACAGGGAGGATGAGTCTCTGGTACCTATGAGTTACCCAGGAAATGTGTGGGATGGAGACTTGTCACTGTCCCCGACCTGAGCCACACCATTGGTTGCTTACTTCTGTGTTTCCTGAACTATTTTTCCTTCTCGTCCTCCACTTTTAGGATTTTCATTTTAGAACACACACAGAAAAGGACATTTAACTAAATTTTTATTGTAAAAACACAGTTCCCCAGGTTTATATAAATAGGCCACATATGTAACGTACGATTACGTTCGTTCCATCCTCCAACACTGACAGCTTTAAAAAATGAAACAAGCTAAAAGAACGTAAGTCCAAAAAGACATTAGGTTTCTGATGACCAAGTGATATCTCACATGGAGCCTCCTTCCTCTACCAGCCTCCAAACAAGATGCTGAAAGTACACAGCACTTGCAACACCCCCAACAACTGACAGGGAGGCATTCGAGCCTTATGAAGAGTTCTCACCCACTCCCCAGGCGCCGCCAGCCGCCTGTGTTTTCATGCTATCTCAGTGTGCGGTGGGTGAGAAAGGAGGGGGCAGTTTGCATAGCAACCTCCTACACCCAGACAGCTCAGCTGTTGTACCCTCCCAGAAGAAACGGGGAAGGGTAAGCAGAGTCCTGCTTCCCTGTGGCTAACACCTCCACGGGCAGCCCAAAGGGAGATCCTTGGCACTGCCAGTTCTGTATGGACATCTTAAAAGGGGGGAAAGAAGGTATTCTTCAGCATTCAGAGAAAGGAGAGACAGGTGCTGGTCAAAGCCATACCACACGGTAGTGGGGAAGGCAGAGAAGAGAGGACATGACGTGAAACAAGTGGGAGGAAAAAAAAAATGAAGCACCTTTTCTCTTTCACTTCCCCCTCCTAGCGCTGCTGTATGGCTCTGCAGCGTGTCATGAGATTACCTATTCCCCACCTCCTTCCTGCTTTGGCCCAGACACCAAGGAAAGAGCCACAGACAGATGAGAAATCCTACGAGCAAGGAGAGGACAGCTTAGCAAGTTTATACACACGCACGCACCAAATATATGTATCCCACAGAACTGTTACGTCAGCATGAAAAAAAAAATCTTGATGTTTAACTATTAAAAATAAAGCCCCACCTCCAGTTTATACAAAACCTGTCAGAAGAGGAAAAAATCTCTTGTATGCAGCGAGTCTGGGACCTGGCCAGATGTCAGGAGCACTTCCAAACACACACAGCCAGGCTGCCACCAAAGAACATGTACAGCAGATTCTTCACCTCGTGAGTGATCTCAAAGCCAAAGCCTTCCCCAATCACCACATGCCAGGAGGACCCAAATTTCTTGTCCATCATCTCTTTGATCATCTTGGCAGCACTCTAGAGAATGTTAAGGAGAGTGCAAAGTGAGACAGAGCCAGCAGTGAGTTTTTATGCAAACAACCTCCTAGTCTTCTCTCTTTAACTGACTACTGAAGCCATGGGCAACAGGTATAGCAGCTGCACTGCAGGAACTGGGAGCTCCCCAGAGCTACGCCCAAGAGTAAAAACAGGTCTCTGTTTTCAGCAGCCTCCAACACAGCAGCTAGGAGAAATTAAAGAACTGCATCTAGCAATCACTCTTCTCATTCACACAGTCTGAAGAAAGTGGTCTGGTTTAGATGCTGATGGAGTTATGCTGGGTGCAGTGAGCATCAGAGGAGATTCAGGTCACTAAGCTGTGGCTATTTTTACAGAAGTAATTTTTTTTTTCCTCCCGCTAATTATCAAAACGCTGCAACTAGTCTGGCTTTTAAAAGGCTCGCTTCTCCCAGATCACACCCTGCTTGATCTAAAAAAGGAGAGAGGAAGATTTTGCAGTGATGTGTGGTGTCTCAGTAGGATGGGACAGAAGGAATCTCTGGCTTTGTAGCTTTGCCTTGATCCAACACAAAACTGCTCTGGCAACAAGCAGTCTGTGCCCTGCCCACAGAGCAAGGTGTGGTTTCCTTTATTGTTCATTCGCAAAGGGCAACCTTTCCAAAGACCATAACTTGGGCACCACCCCCCATTTTTATGGTCTCAGTAATTTAATTCTGTAGGCTGAAAGCCAAGAGGGAAGGCTTGACACACTGTGCCCAAAGGTTCAAAGACTTTCATGTATCCATCCCCAAAACAAGAATCTCTTCCCCACCCTGGTGGGGACGGCTTTGCTCAAGAGAGGAAAGGTCCATCTCCACACAGTTCTGAACCAAGCCCTCAGGAAACGGGGCATTTTATGAACAGAGTGGAAGCATGTTACAGGCAAGGCAGGACCAGGAAGAAGGTAAGATTTGGGAGGCAGCATCGCTACTAATCTCTGCTTCCTGCAGGAAAACAAATGCTATTATGGATCTTGCTGACAAAGGGAACTGAATCTGAGATTCAGTGAAGCTCTTTGCCTTCTTTTACCCTTGCTCAGTGTAGAAAGAGATTAACAGGATGTCAGGATCTGACTCCACTCTGCCCTGCACCCTTAGCCCTGCTGCTGCAGGTTCCCTGAGCCGCAGCAACTGAAGGCTGGCCATTTTGGGATTTGGCTAGTACCTCGTTGTTGGTGGCATATTTCTCACAGGCCGTGACACACAGCTCCATGGCCTCTACACGCATCTCCTCCGGCATGTCTGTGTGCTGGAAAGAACAAACAAGCAAGAGGAACTAAGCAGAAAAAGAAAAGCTGAACACAAGACAACAGTAAGTAGCCTTTACTTTGCCCAGGCTACAGCAGGGGTCTAGACTGTTGGGCGTGTGCAAGAGGCAGATAGTCCCTGTGACTGTTAATGCTTACTTCAAGGTGGGAAGCATCACAGAGTCAGAACGGTTTGGGTTGGAAGAGACCTAAAAAATCATCTAGTTCCAATGCCCCTGCCACAGGCAGGGACACCTTCCACTAGACCAGGTTGCTCAACGCCCCATCCCCCCTGGCCTAGAACACTTCCAGGGACGGGGCATCCACAACTTCTTTGGGCAACCTGTTCCAGTGCCTCACCACCTTCATAGTGAATAGTTTCTTCTTTATATCGAATCCAAATTTATCCTCTTTCAGTTTAAAGCCATTACCCCTTGTCCTATTGCCAGCAACACAGGCTTGTCCATACAGCAAGCATTTCCACGGTTTTAGAGAACAGTAAATATGAAAATGGCTTACTGCATTACAACTGATCCCTTCGTTCCTTTGTCCCAGCCAATGCAGAATCATTCTCTACCTAACACTAAGACTAGCACTAAGTAAGCACAGCTTAAAGGAGAAGATAAATACATTTGTCAGTTTTTCTGTTATAAGACGAATGGAAAGCATGTTAATACTGCTCCAACCACAGTCCTTAATTATCGCTATAGGCATAACAAAGAAGTCTAAATTACCTAGCCTTCTCTTCCTCTTCTGGTGTCTGGCTGGCTAACAAGGTCTTTCTCTCCAGCTCCTCTAGGAAAAAGAGCAAGCTGCATCCAGAACACAGGAGAGGGCTCCAAAGGCAGCATGTTCAGTCTATGAGACTGATCACTTTGCCCCAGACTTCCCCTGGCTGACAGGGGGGAACAACTGTGCTAATAAATTTCCCTGACAGACGTCAAGGACAGGGAGAAAGCAGCAGCAGCAACAACTGGGATCCTTCCACAGGACCATCAGTAGACACATTCTCATAGCAACTACCCAGTGGTAGAAATGCTAGTTCGGAAGGTTGGTAAGAATGAAGGTAGCATTTCATGTCTGTAACATTGGTAAATGCGTAAGCCATCCTTCTTCTTACCCTAATCAGTGGAAAGCTGTGAAGTCTTTTATAATCAGCCTCCTCCTTTTTCCCCTCCCCGGTGTCTGCCATGGTCGTTCCACAGTGACCCCGAGAAGGGGTGAAGGGGCTGCTTGGAGCTCAGCAAGGTGCTGTAGTGCAGACAGCGGAGAGGAACAAGGCTCTGTGAACACGGGCAGAGCAGCCTCAGCAAGAGGGCTGAAGAGGCCCAGAGGATGCTGTTTAAACAAAAACAAACACAGGAAAGAGAAAGAAAGCTTTGCATTAAAATGGAAGGCAAAGAAAACTAATACAAGAGTATTGTCTCATCTTGGCTACTTACTGTTTCTCTGTACAGTCTTCACCCATTTAAGGAGCTATCTTACAGACCATTAGTGCAAAGAAATTTTAAAAATGTATCATTTTCCATAAATGAGGCTTCAAGAGCATACCACTTTCCCAGAAGCATCAGTCAAGCTTGAGGGAAGAGCCAAGTCAGGGTACAGCTTCCGACAAGAAAGGGGAAAACAATACATCAGCCATTATGTCTATTGATTAATTCCAAAAGGATTTTCCCAGGACGCTATTATCTGCCAGGGTTTCAAACTGTGCATGACAAGTAAAGAGTAAGAGTATTTTAGGAACGGGATCAGCGTACATGTCTGGATGGAAATGTCTAACAGGAATATCTTGGACTGGTTTTGCACTTGCTCCTCACATCCCTGAGCATTTGTCAGCTGGGGAGGGCCATATGGGAAAACACTGGACCATGCCTCTGGGCCTAGTTACCAGCCAGCCTCTGCCTGGGCAACGCAGAGGCACAGCACTGTCTGACTGGCAAATTCGTAATATTTCATCGTGGTCTTCCCTCTGGTTCTCTCATGCAGAACAAAGCACCTTCCTCTTCTATCCAGAGGAAGCAAGAAGGATCCCATATTAAAGGGAAACAAAACAAACATGGTGTCAGGCAACACCACACAAACCAAGCATTTATGCCAAGCATGGACAGTGGCTGGCTAATGCACCAACTCTGACAGACTATCAGCTCTCACATGAGGGACCGTGGGACCTGTAGACAACTCCACCACAAGCTCCACAGGACAGAACAGCCGCCTTGCTGGCACCAGCCTCCCGCAGCGGGGCAAACCTCAGGTTCCACTTCACTACCCAGCTTCTCCCTGAGACGTGCCCCAGGGGCCAGCGGCGGCTTCCCCAGGGAGGAGCTGCCAACGGGTGGCTACATCGCTTAGCAGACAGGGCAGGGAGGCGGTCTCGGGGCAGCCCGCCAGCCGTGGGTCCGGAAAGGCACGCCGGCGGCCGGAGACGGGGTGGGGTAGGGGGGCAGGGAACGGAGCCACCGGGAACCGGAGGGGTGGGGGAGCGAGGGACACGGTAAGGAC
>NW_010528896.1:13978-23334 GCF_000687285.1 Phaethon lepturus | reverse complement strand
AGGTCCCTCCCAGCCGCCCGCCCTCAGGACTGCTCGGGGTCGGGGCAGCCGAGCCGTGCGTGCCCTCTGGGCTAGCGGGTTTGCTCCGGGCTAAGCAGCTGGCTGAGGAAACGGGCCATTAGATCAACACCCCAGCCGGTACCACCCTGGGGCTCCGCACCGAGCGGCGGGCGTTTGCAGGCTGAGCTCCTCGCCCGCTGGAAGGGCTCACAGCCGGCTCCATCCCTCCTGGGGTCCAAGGGCACCCTCCTCGCTGGTTTAGCAAAGGGGGGCTGAGGAGTGTCGTGGTCACTGCCCGTGAGAGCCCGGGCTGGGAAAAGCGTAAACGGGCACTAAGGGTCCCCAGCAGCTGGAGCCGGACAGCTGCGAATGAAGAACGACGTGCCCTTCGCAGCGCTGGGCTGACGGCGTGGGACAACTGCCACGGGAAGCGGTCGATGGCGTTTCTTGGTGTCTTCAGCTCCAGACAGCGCCTTTCTCAGTAGCGTGCGTTAGCCAAATACGAGTCATTGTCAATAATGGGAGGAAAACACGGAGGAACTGGGTAATTTTCCCCTGCTGGAGAAGCCTTCGGCACTGCGAATCAGCCTTTCAGTGGGAAGCACCGCTTAATAAGCAATACAAGAAGGATGCTCTGAAGCGTGGTCTGTCCCTTTTCAGAGAGAGAAAAACTTCAAAAAATGACATCTCGTTCTTCCTGCTGTGCCAGCCAACCCCGATCTTGCTCGGGCGATGGCTCTGTCTTTCTCCAGTTGTGTCAGGGCATTTGTCGTCGCTGCACAGGAGAGTTTTCAGTAATTGCCCGATGTTTTAATCCTTCCCCTGCAGAATCGGTGTCCTTCCAAGCTGGTTTCTCCTCCCCTTGCTACGGGCTGAGCAAGCGTGGGAGCAGCCTTATGGGGAGCAGAAAAGCCCCCGACTGACACGTTTAGCCCTCCGCATCGCTAGAAAAGCATTTACGACTGGAATATTCTGCCGGGGTGCTCGGCAGGGCTCAGGCCGATCGGCAGGCAGCCTCTGTGCCAAGGACAACCCCCGGTGTTTCTAAAAAGGTGGCCTCCAGCTCCTCAAAATAAGGGGTGCAGCCATGGAGATGAAGGGCTCCCAGCCTACAACCCTCTCTCTGTAAAGGCTCCACATGCTGCAAAGAAAAGAGAGAAGCAGCCAGCTGAGAAATTAAATCTGTTTGGGTAGGAGAACCAAACCAGAGTCGTGTCTCTCAGGGTTCAGAAAAACATGTCTGTGTCCTTCCGGCATCACCACTGGGGCCGGCTGCTAACGGCCACCACGCCAGAGAGGGACGCTCCGTGCTGGAAGGTGTTTGCTGGCCAGCAAATCCTTGGAGAAATTCAGGATAATCTATTTGGTTTACGTGCAACACGATGTTTTCTCTCCGGCTCCTGCTAATGGTAAACTGAGAAAAAAAGAAGAGAAGCGTCAAGTTTGGGTTTGGGGTCTTTTTTTATCTCTTTTTTTTTTCCCCCACTCTTAGAGTTGTACAGGGTGAAGTTCATTTGCTTAACAGCCTGCGCCGTAGGGTTTCGCTTCCATCCGAAGGCTCCTCATAGACACCTTGCAATAATTTTATGCTTATGAAATTGTTCCAACCTCTGCGGCTCGGCTCCCCTTCGAACAATGCATTCTCTGTGAGCCCCTGAATAGCAAACATCAGCCCATGGAGATAGAGCTCCAGTTAGCGCCCAGCCCTAGACATGGGATAAAAGTGCTTTTCAATGTGTACTTGGGAAAAAAAATGTCTTTTAATGCTCACACAGTACTCCTTTTAAAATGCTAACGCCACTTAGAGCTATTGATAGGAAGAAGTTGGACTAATCTTAGCAAGAGGTTCCCATGACCTTTCCGTATCTGCAATACTGCAACTTTTCTTAAAATTATCTTTGCAGGGAAAACAATGTAAAATATACTAAAGGATTTATAGCAGACAAACGACTGCTTGTTAAGAAGCCAAAATATTATAAGAAGAGATTTTTGGTGTCTTTATGAAGCTGGTACGGAGTGAGCAAAATTCGCAGTGATCAAGCGGGAATATTGAAGAGCAAAATAAAAGTGAGTCAGAGGGTTCTGCAATGATTTCATACAACGTGAATTATACCTGGGGAACTCCCTGCCCTGTGATAGAGCCTTAAATTAGCCATTAAAGGTGAAGCAACGGCAATGAAAGACTGCGATCCCCTTCCCTTTCCGAGCAGCAATAAAAAAAAACTCGGGGCGGGGGGGGGGAAGTTTCAACCCCCCTTTTGTTAAGAAGCAAACCCATGAAAGGTTGGAAGAATCAGCAGATCAGAGATGGTAAAATGAATCTTTAAGCAAATTCACATCACCCAACAGCACTGGGATACCAGATCTAAAGGAAGAAGAGGCTGAATTAAAAAAAAAGGAGAGAGACAGAAGGAAATTACTCCTCCCCAAGGTCTTTGTGTACAATAAACCGTGCTCGCAGAGAAACTATTCAACGCTTCTGCCAAACAAAGCTTTTGTTCTGGCCTCTACATGTTGTAGCCAGCCAGGCTGACCGAAATCCCAGAGAAATATGACAGCTGGAATAAAACAGAAATCCTGGCAGAGCAAATATATCAAAATTATACAAAATGGTAACAGAAACAAAACTTTGAGGGACCAGGAAATGACCAGAGGCCAGAATTGAAAAAATGAAATGCAAATAGGTCTTGTGCTGCATTGGACAAAAAAAAAGAAAAAAAAAATCACAGTCTTGAAACGTGTCATCTCATGACACGTTTGGGGGGAGTAATACTGAAAACCAGCAAGCTGTAAAACAGTCATCTGTTTCCAAGCGGGAAGCGCAGAATTTCGGATCCAGACCTTTTCCATACGTAAATGATGGGAGAAGCACTTCATTCTTTTTATGGCATGGAACAAAAAAAGAAAAAAAGACAAAAAAAAAAGACACTATCTTTAGCTGCAATTAAAATCTGATGGACAGATGCATGCTCGTATCGGTCTGGCTCCGCTGGGAGCCCTGACGACGACTCTGTACGGGCCAGCGCGCGTGTCCTGATGTGATCTCTGGGTTTTGTTTTTGAAAAGTGAACCTCCAGTGCGTAACTCCAAACCTAAAAAGCGGATTAGCTCCGTTACTGGGGGTTGCCAGCGCAGGAGTTTGCCACGGCGCAGGTATGGTTGCTCCTGGGGGACTGGGGTGGTACTCTTTGGAAAACTGTCCATACGTCTAAAGGTTTTTACATAATATTTTTAAGCGAAAGCAAGCTGCTTTTTATGCGAGTGTGTGATTATATGCAAAAATGGGAATAGATTCCTTTATGTTCATTAGGCCTCGGAGACAACATCTCTAGCTCTTTACAAGCTGTCCTTTTAAGATTTTTTTTTATAGATGGCTATGAGGAGACAGGCCCTGCAGTTTCTACGCAAGTAAAACTCTTTTTCTGCTGTCAGCGAGTAGTTTTTTCCTAGTAAAAACAACCATTATTTTTACTAGTAGCAGCTGTCGCCCTGGGCTCGGCTCAGCAGCACCCGCGCTCCTCATCAGCCGCGGCTGGTAAGCCCTTCGGTCTGCAAACCACCAGCCCAAACTCTGATCTTTTTTCTTTTTTCCTTTAAATCAGGTGCAGCGTTGCTCGCCCAGCCCTTGCCCAGGGATGAGCAGGGCCCGAGCCCGGCCCTCGCCCTCGGGAAGGGCTCGGTGACGCTCAGCGCCGCAGCAGAGCGAGCCGGAGGGATGGAGGTGGGCAGCGGCGCTCGTGGCCGGGCGCTGCGCGTGGCCAGCCTTCGGAGGAGAAGACAACAAAGCCCAGCCAGACCAAAGACCACAGCTGGGGCACCTTGAACATTTGCACGCCGAGCATCGGTGGGATTTGGGTTCCTAAACCCCTTGGCATTTCTGGGAAACTCTGCAAGAGAGGAAAAACCAATCCTTTCCCTGCCGTTCTGTGCGCTGAAGGTTCGCGACGCCAGACATTTCGGCTTCCTGCGTTCAGCCTAAAGGCCTCTTTGTCTAACGCGACTTACTCGTAATTACTCAAGCTGCTAACTTTACTCTTACGTGAACGATGCTGGGAGGCAAAGCGCGTGGCCGCTGGGCACGTACTGGGTGACGGAGAGCGGGAGGAAGGGGCGAAGCTAGCGCGACACGAGAAGGGCTCTGGATGCTGAGCAGGTTCCAGCAAACCGAAATGCTTTGGGGAATTCCCTAGAAATTCAGGTGCTACAAAAAAGTTCCTCTTCAGATTAACGACCAGAAAGCTGGAAGGGTGAAATGCTCCCTCTCTACTGGGAAGAAATCAGTCCTAGTGCCACGGTCCTCCCCAAATCAGCCCCACCACCGCCCCTTTCAGCACTAGGACCTTCAGTTCAGCCATCCCAAAGGCACAGCCCTTCGAGATGGCTGGGTCAAGACTTCTGAGGACATCCTGTCTTCATTTACTCTGCTGGCAAAACTTCAGATCAGGCCTTATAAACAAGCTCATATTTTTTCACAGCATCCCCACCTGACAGCTGAGCGGCCATCTCCTGGGAATACGCAGCGCTCCGCACGCAGCCACCAAGTGCTCGCTTGCTCTTGGATGCAAAGTAAACACAAGCAGATGCACACAGTAATTATCAGGAGACCATCCTCGGCACTTCTGGTATTTACCCTCATAACCAGCGCTTGTTTTCCATCTTAAACCTCATTACTCTTTAATAAAAGGAGTTTGCACTCGCAGTGCATGCCTTAGCTATCTGGCTGGCTGCACTGTATATTTTGCAAGCCATGAAGATGTCAAGAGAGGACAAGGCTGGATTTCTACAGAATGCTGATGTTGTTACTTGCCTCACATAACGTGGAGAAGTGCTGAAAAGCAAAACTCAGCCTTTAAAAAAAACCTACCAGAAGTTCAGCGAATTCATCAAGTCAATAGACTTCAGCACTAATTTGCTCAACTGTAAACCTTCGCTTACGAACCACAGATGTGGGCTGAGGTTTTCACATGTCTCTCTTAATTTTTAATGTAATGGGTCTGAACCCTACGGCCAGCATTTTCAACTGTTATTATTTCCTGGGCCTCTAACTTTTTCCCACGGAAGGTTTGGCCTCATGTACGGGAACACCTGCTGCCAGCACGTTTCCTTTTCTTGGGTACCTTGCACAGACCCCCAACAAAGTACCCATGGGCTTTGTCACGTAGTGCTTCCAGTCAAAAAAAGTAATACTCTCAGCTAGAGAACTCGGGAAATTCTCAAGATAAAAAGAGTTATAGTGACACATCTTGAGGCAGCTGAAAAGGGAGAAAGCGGCCAGAGGCCAGTGAATTGCTAAGATGCAAACCTTCACAGAAGGCTTCAGTAGGATAGGACTTCACCGCTCCCAAGTCCATGCACTGTCCCCCCGCCCACTCACAGAGAACAAAGTGTGGAGCTTTCTTGAACAGGCACACACAACTAGGGGTACGTGAGCTAGGGCTTGTTAACTGGAAGGGTCACAGAAGAGAGGAAACAAAGTTGTGTCTTAGCTACTGGAGGAAAGAGAGGGTGAGTCCAGCTTCTTTCCAGGAGAAAGAACAACATGTGCCAGTCAAAGTGCCGGGCCAGCTAAGCACCACCTCTGTAATTAAGCATAACCTTAAGAAGGTATTTTCTTGTTTTATTTTCTTTTATCTTTGTTCCTTTACTCCAAATCTATGCTTTTGGCTTCATGTTCTCTTTAATCTGTTTGTCTTGTCTAGCGGTACAGCTGGGGGAGCGTGAGCTGAGACACAACAAGGTATTCTTTTCCCCTGGGGTTGGCAACTCTTCAAACTGGGATACAGGGACATGATCCCGCAGCGCTGCCTCCCCGAAGCACTGCTTCGATGGGCATTGAGGTTTGCATTGGGTCAGACGCTACTTGGGTTATGAGCTGCTGATGGTCAGGTGCGGGAGGGAAAAAGGTGTCTCCAGTGACCAAAAAACTCCAGGAATGTCTCTGGCCTGTAGCAAGATAGTTGAACGTGTGCATGAACTCATGGTCCCTCCACCTAAAATCTGCATATTACCCAGCAGGAACATCGTTACCACTCACCTATGCCTCGACACGGTCCTTGGCCCAAGTGCCTCGCTGAAATGGTTGCGTGTAAGGCAGATAACAGCCTATGTTGTGTGGCACCAGCCGATGCTGTTCAGAAGCGTTCTCCAGATTTTAAATGTTATTTTTGCTTTAGCACCCCCACTGCCACCTGTCTCAGCGTGACCCATCTACCACACAAAAGGTCTTTCAGCTCCACCAAGCCACAATGGACAACTTTGCGCATAAACCCCTAATTTATCATACAGTCAAAAACCATTGCATTTTCAAAGGCAACTTTGTGAAGCAGCATGCTCTTAGAAAGTCACCTGACGGGCTGACCCCTTCTTTCCTGCCCAGAGACACCCCTTAGTCTTCAGCGACGACAGAACTGGGCAGCAACCTACCCCTCATAATTTCTGTTTATCAATTGGGCTCAAGAGCACGAAATGGGGCTGAGCATACTGAGATGTCAATAGTCCATTTCCAAGTTGCTCCACGTTCTGCAGAGCTTCATAAACAATAAGTCACCTCCTGTCAGATACCTTCATCCTTTGATATTTCCTCTCTCAACAGTTGGGTTGAGACTGCATGAATCGGTGAGTTGTAAGAGAATAGAATTATTCCAAATCACACCCTTGACTGGGTAAAAAGTGATTTGACATGTTAACCTTTTCAATATTCTCTGTGTGTCAAATTATAGCTAAATAATAGTCTGGGGCACTTTAGAAATTAATAAAATGCACTGAAAACCAAAACGCTTCCATAGTTTTTCAACAGAGGTGGTACAAGACTACTGAATAGGTGCTCTGCATGGGGCTGAAGGTTTCCCCTCCTGGGGAGGATGTTAGCACAAGCTTTCGGTTCCACACGGAAACTACACGTTATAGCTTCACGTACTCACGTAATCATCAGCGCCGTCGTATCCCTTCGCAGAGTTGGAAGTATGCCCAAAGAACCTTCACTAGAATTTTGCAGGCATCAAACAGCAGAAAAGACATTTCTGTTTCCGTTGCACATCTTCTTTATAAGCTAAAAGCACAGCCAAGCGATGGCATTACACGCAAGCTAAGCCTTGCATGTCCAACGTGGACTGGCACCTTTCACGATGGGGTACTAAATGAAATCAGAGCTGCCTCACTCTCCTCCACTCTTACCAAGCCCTGAGGTTGACGATGTTTAGTGGTTCCTTTAAAATCTTAGCCCCTGGGCTTCTGGGCTTACAGGGAAGATTCAGCTGTCGCCAACATAAACCCAAAACCCGTTTCTTGTGGATGTTGGAAAAACAATGATGAAAAAGCTCAAAAACTGAAAGGTAAACAAACCTCACTGAACACATTATTTCAAACAAGCCACTGTGATTTCAAGCAATTTTCTGTGTTGGGAAGAAGAGACAGGGAAGTGATTAACTCTTAATTAATACAATAAGTGAGAGAGTCAGGGCTAAAGCTGACACTGAATTCAAGCGCTCCTATAAGACAGAGGTGAGGAGGGACTGTTTCAGGAGACACCTTCGTTCCTGGAAACGGCCTCCTGGTTGAGTTCAAGATCTCTGAGCACTACTTCTGCTGTAGTTTTCCGTAATATAACCATATAAAACCAGAAGGAACTATTGAGAAGCAAAATTCTCAGTTTCTCTTTTGAACTTTACCCTGCAACAGTTACTTCCCCAGGAAATAACTGGCCAACAAATTGGGGTCAACAGAACTTTTTTCAGAGATATTTTTTTTTTATTAAAGTCTAAATTCTGATAAGTACAAAAATGAGGAACTAATAGCACCAACACCCAGGAATGATTCTGCAAATCCAAATTCTGAGAAAAAAAAAAAATGTAAAAAGATCAGCTCCTGATACTGTGTTATTTGCGGATTAGGCTACAGAAATGCTAAAAATCAGACAGTGGAATAATTTCAAGGTAGATTGTTATAGAAGGGACTATTTTGTTATTGTCAGATTACAGCATTTACCTCAGGAACATTCAGCTACTTGTGAAAAGCAAAAAGCACTTATCTAGGAACGCAGCCCATCTACAGAGATTGGTTTGAGGGGAAAGAAAAACAAAAAGGGGAAAAACTCGTGACTGAAGGTGTGGATTTCTTCAGAATGGCAAAACTAATAAGCTTCAATCAGCAAAATTGACTGACATTTATTAATGGCTTTTTTAAAAAGGGGTTTATGAATGCTTACATGCAGCACTGACGCATTTGATTCTCCCCAAAGTCAACACCTCGCAGGCTTACAGCAAGCGACCCAGGCATGGGACCGGGGCGCAGTAGAGATTTTTTTTTTTTTATGTTTTACTGATATGACATTGCACTGGGGGTTTTCTTTGAACAGCAGCAGCTGATGGCAGCAAACAAAATTCCCCAGCTAACATTTCAAGGAAATGAAAGGCATTTCAGCCCGTGTTGAAAGCTTCTTCTGTCACTGCGTAGCAGAAGCATATCCGCTGAATTAATTCTGCAAAAATCCCCCTCTCAAGTCAGTGCTCTGAAACTTTCTCAGAAGATGAAACCCCACGAATTTCTCTGTAGTGAGAAATTTCTGTCTGTCTACCAGAAGTGTAAGTTCGCCGGGGCGGGGGGGGGAGCGGGAAGGAAGATTTGCAGAATTTACTTAGGGAAAACCTTCGTCGTTGGGTTTTCTTTTGAGTGCTTGTACGATGATGAGCTTTCCCTTCTCCAGTCAAAGAGCGGGGACCCCACCAACCCTTCCCAGCTTGCCGGACGGGATGCTTTAACGGCACCTGGTGCTTTTACAGGCTGGTGCGTTCCCGTAACACCCGTCTTGCACAAACAGCAACAACCTGTCGGGTAACACCGCCCAGCCCAGCTCAAGGATGGGCAGCTCCTGGCTCTCAAGAGGCACATTTGGTTCATGGTCTGCCTGGAACCCTTCCCACCCCACGGGGCATGGTGAGGTCCCTCAACAACCGCTCTCATTTGTAGAATCACAGGACAGTTCGGGTGGGAAGGGACCTTCCAAGGCCATCTAGTCCAACCCCCTGCCCTGAGCAGGGACATCTGCAACCAGAGCAGGGTGCTCAGAGCCCCGTCCAGCCTGACCTGGGATGTTTCCAGGGATGGGGCATCCACCACCTCTCTGGGCAACCTGTTTCTGCCCTTGAAGGTGGGCAGCACATATACATGGTGATTTTTGGCCACAGGGAGTTATTTGTCCATGGACCATAGGGTGAGGCTTTCATCAGAGACATCCTGACAGCGTTCCCACTCACGCCGCAAGTAAGAGACGGGTACTTTGAGCCCCTGCCCCAAGAATTTACCAGCTAATGTGAACGAACCAGTTGATAAGGCTGAGACCAGCTGCATTTGTTTCTTCA